>NW_022680743.1:0-79515 GCF_009764315.1 Trachypithecus francoisi | reverse complement strand
TAAAACTCCCATCTCCCTGGAACAGAGCACCTGGGGGAAGGGGCGGCTATAGATGCAGATTCAGCAGACTTAAATGTTCCTGCCTGCCGGCTCTGAATAGAGCAGTGGTTCTCCCAGCACAGTGCTTGAGCTCTGCTAAGGGACAGACTGCCTCCTCAAGTGAGTCCCTGATCCCCATGCCTCCTGACAAGGAGACACCTCCCAACAAGTGTTGACAGACACCTCACACAGGAGAGCTCTGGCTGGCATCGGGTGGGTCCTCCTCTGGGACAAAGCTTCCAGAGGAAGGAGAAATCTTTGCTGTTCTGAAGCCTCTGCTGATGATACCCAGGGAAACAGGGTCTGGAATGGACCCCCAGCAAATTCTAGCAGACCTGCAGAAGAGGTGCCTGGCTGTTAGAAGGAAAACTAACCAACAGAAAACAATAGCATCAACATCAAGAAAAAGGATGACCATGCAAAAATTCCATCAGAAGGTCACCAATGGCTAAGACCAAAGGTAGAAAAATCCATGAAGATGAGGGAAAACCAGCACAAAAAGGCTGAAAATTATTTCAAAAGACAGAATACCTCTTCTCCTCTAAAAGATCACAACTCCTCGCCAGCAAGGGAACAAAAGTGGATGGAGAATGAGTTTGACAAATTGACAGAAGTAGGCTTCAGAAGCTGGGTAATAACTAATTCTTTCGAGCTAAAGGAGCATGTTCTAAACCAATACAAGGAAGCTAAGAACCTTGAAAAAAGGTTAAACAAATTACTAACTAGAATAACCAGTTTAGAGAAGAACATAAATGACCTGATGGAGCTGAAAAACACAGCATGAGAACTTTGTGAAGCATACACAAGTATCAATAGCGGAACTGATCAAGAGGAAGAAAGGGTATCAGAGATTGAAGATCACCTTAATGAAATAAGCATGAAGACAAGATTAGCAAAAAAGAGTGAAAAGGAATGAGGAAAGCCTCCAAGAAATATAGGACTATGTGAAAAGACAAAACCTACATTTGATTGGTGTACCTGAAAGTGATGGAGAGAATGGAAACAAGTTGGAAAACACATTTCAGGATATCATCCAGGAGAACTTCCCCAACCTAGCAAGAAAGGCTAACATTCAAATTCAGGAAATACAGAGAACACCACAAAGATACTCCTCGAGAAGAGCAACCCCAAGACACATAATTGTCAGATTCACCAAGGTTGAAAGGAAAGAAAAACTGTTAAGGGCAGTCAGAGAGGAAGGTCGGGTTACCCACAAAGGGAAGCCCATCAGACTAACAGTGGATATCTCTGCAAAAACCCTACAAGCCAGAAGAGAGTGGGGACCAATATTCAACATTCTTAAAGAAAAGAATTTTCAACCCAGAATTTCATTTCCAGCCAAACTAAGCTTCACAAGTGAAGGAGAAATAAAATCTTTTCCAGACAAGAAAATGCTGAGGGATTTTGTCACCACCAGGGCTGCCTTACAAGAGCTCCTGAAGGAAGTACTAAATATGGAAAGGAAAAACTGGTACCAGCCACTGCAAAAACAGACTAAAATGTAAAGACCAAAGACAACATGAAGAAACTGCATCAACTAATGGTCAAAATAACCAGGTAGCATCATGATGACAGGATCAAATTCACAAATAACAATATTCACCTTACATGTAAATGGGCTAAATGCCCCAATTAAAAGACACAGACTGGCAAATTGGATAAAGAGCAAAGACTCATCAGTGTGCTATATTCAGGAGACCCATCTCATGTGCAAAGACACACATAGGCTCAAAATAAAGGCATGGAGGAAGATTTACCAAGCAAATGGAAAGAAAAAAAAAAAAAAGCAGGGGTTTCAATCCTAGTCTCTGATAAAAGAGTTTTTGAACCAACAAAGCTCAAAAAGACAAAGAAGGGCATTACATAATGGTAAAGACAATGTAGCAAGAAGAGCTAACTATCTTAAATATATATGCACCCAATACAGGAGCACCCAGATTCATAAAGCAAGTTCTTAGAGACCTACAAAAAGACTTAGACTCCCAGACAATAATAGTGTCAATATTTGACAAATCAACAGGACAGTAAATTAACAAGTATATTCAGGACTTGAACTCAGCTCTGGACCAAGTGGACCAAATAGACATCTACAGAACTCTCCACCACAAATCAACAGAATATACATTCTTCTCAGCACCATGGAGCACTTATTCTAAAATCAACCACAGAATTGGAAGTAAAACACTCCTCAGCAAATGCAAAAAGCAGAAAATCATAATAAACAGTCTCTCAGACCACAGTACAATCAAATTAGAACTCAGGATTAAGAAATTAACTCAAAACTGCACAACTACATGAAAACTGAACCTGCTCCTGAATGACTACTGGGTACATAACGAAATGAAGGCACAAATAAATAAGTTATTTGAAACCAATAGGAACAAAGACACAGCATACAAGAACCTATGAGACACAGCTAAGCTAATGTTTAGAGGGAAATGTATAGCATTAAATGCCCACAGGAGAAAGTGGGAAATATCTAAAATCAACACCCTAACATCACAATTAAAAGAAGTAGAGAAGCAAGAGCAAACAAATTCAAAAACTAGCAGAAGACAAGAAATAACTAAGATCAGAGCAGAACTGAAGGAGAAAGAGACCCAAAAAACCCTTCAAAAAAATCAATGAATCCAGGAGTTGGTTTTTTGAAAGATTAACAAAATAGATAGTCTGCTAGTCAGACTAATAAAGAAGAAAAGAGAGAAGAATCAGATAGAAATATTAAAAAATGATAAAGGGGAGATCACCACTCATTCCACAGATATACAAAATACCATCAGATAATACTATAAACACCTCTACACAAATAAACTAGAAAATCTAGAAGAAATGGACAAATTCCTGGACACATACATCCTCCCAAGACTAAACCAGGAAGAAGTCGAATCCCTGAATAGACCAATAACAAGTTCTGAAATTGAGGCAGTAATTAATAGTCTGCCAACCAAAAAAAGCCCAGGACCAGTTGGATTCACAGCTAAATTATACCAGAGTTACAAAGAGGAGCTGGTACCATTCCTTCTGAAACTATTTCAAACAATAGAAAAAGAGGGACTTCCCGAACTCATTTTATGAGGCCAGCATCATCCTGATACCAAAACCTGGCAGAGAGACACACACACAAAAAAAGAAAATTTCAGGTCAATATCCCTGATGAACATCCATGTGAAAATCCTCAGTAAAATACTGGCAAACTGCATTCAGCAGCACATCAAAAAGCTTATCCACCACGATCAAGTTGGCTTCATCCCTGAGATGCAAGGCAGGTTCAACATATACAAAGCAATAAACGTAATTCATCACATAAAACAGAACCAATGACAAAAACCACATGATTCTCTCAATAGATGCAGGAAAGGCCCTAGATAAAATCCAACACCCCTTCATGCTAAAAACACTCAATAAACTAGGTATTGAAGGAACACATCTCAAAATAATAAGAACAATTTATGACGAACCCACAGCCAATATCATACTGAATGGGAAAAAGCTGCAAGCATTCTCTTTGAAAACTGGAATGTGACAAGGTTGCCCTCTTGCACCACTCCTATTCAACGTAGTATTGGAAGTTCTGGCCAGGGCAATCAGGCAAGATAAATAAATAAAGGTTATTCAAATAGGAAGAGAGGAAGTCAACTTATCTCCATTTGCAGATGACATGATTGTATATTTAGAAAACCCCATTGTCTCAGCCCAAAAACTCCTTAAGCTGATAAGCGACTTCAACAAAGTCTCAGGATACAAAATAAACATGCAAAAATCACAAGCATTCTTATTCACCAATAGTAGACAAACAGAGAGCCAAATCATGAGCAAGCTCCCATTAACAACTGCCACAAAGAGAATAAAATACGTAGAAATACAACTTACAAGGAAAGTGAAGGGCCTCTTCAAGAAGAACTACAAACCACTGCTCAAGGAAATAAAAGAGGACACAAAGAAATGGGAAAACATTCCATGCTGAGGAGTCGGAAGAATATCATGAAAATGGCGATACTACCCAAAGTAATTTACAGATTCAATGCTATCCCCATCAAGTTACCATTGACTGTCTTCACAAAATTAGAAAAACTACTTGAAATTTCATATGGAAAGAAAAAAGAGCCTGTATACCCAAGACAATCCTAAGCAAAAAGAACATAGCTGGAGGCATCATGCTACCTGACTTCAAACTATACTACAAGTCTAGAGCAGCCCAAACAGCATCGTACTGGTACCAAAACAGAGATATAGACCAATGGAACAGAACAGAGGCCTCAGAAATAATACCACACATATACAACCATTGGATCTTTGACAAACCTGACAAAAACAAGCAATGGGGAAAGGATCCCCTATTTAAAAAATGGTGTTGATAAAACTGGCTAGCCATATTCAGGAAACTGAAACTGGACCCCTTCCTTATACCTTAGACAAAAATTAACTCAAGATGGATGAAAGATTTAAACTTAAGACCTAAAACCATAAAAACCCTAGAAGAAAACCTAGGCAATACCCTCAGGACATAGGCATGGGTGACGACTTCACGACTAAAACACCAAAAGCAATAGCAACAAAAGCCACAATTGACAAATGAGATCTAATTAATCTAATGAGCCTCTGCATAGTAAAAGAAACTATCATCAGAGTGAACAGGCAACCTAGAGAATGAGAGAAAATTTTTGCTATCTATCCATCTGACAAACGGCTAATATCCAGAATCTACAAGGAACTTAAACACATTTACAAGAAAAAACAAAAACAACCCCATCAAAAAGTGGACAAAGGACATGAAAAGGGAGTTTCAAAAGAAGACATTTATGTGGCCAACACACATATGAAAAGAAGCTCATCATCACTGGTCATTAAGAAATGCAAATCAAAACCACAATGAGATACCATCTCATGCCAGTTAGAATGGCAATTATTAAAAAGTCAGGGAACACGGTGGCTCACGCCTGTAGTCCTAGCACTTTGGGAGGCTGAGGCAGGCAGATCACAAGTTCAGGAGATCAAGACCATCCTGGCTAACATGGTGAAACCCCATCTCTACTAAAAATACAAAAACATTAGCCGGGCATGGTGGTGGGCACATGTAGTCCCAGTTACTCAGGAGGCTGAGGCAGGAGAACGGCATGAACATGGGTGGGGGAGCTTGCAGTATGCAGAGAGCTCCCCACTGCACTCCAGCCTGAGTGACACAGTGAGACTCCGTCTCAGAAAAAAAAAAAAAGAAAAAAAAGTCAGGAAACAGCAAATGCTGGAGAGGATGTAGAGAAATAGGAACACTTTTACACTGTTGGTGGGAGTGTAAATTAGTTCAACCATTGTGGAAGACAGTGTGGTGATTCCTTAAGGATCTAGAACTAGAAATACAATTTGACCCAACAATCCCATTACTGGGTATATACCCAAAAGGTTATAAATCATTCTACTATAAAGACAACATGCACTCTTACGTTTATTGCAGCAGTATTCACAATAGCAAAGACTTAGAACTAACCTAAATGCCCATCAATGATAGACTGGATAAAGAAAATGTGGCACATATACATCATGGAATACTATGCAGCCATAAAAAGAATGAGTTCATGTCCTTTGCAGGGACATGGATGAATTTGGAAACCATCATTCTCAGCAAACTTACACACAGGAACAGAAAACCGAACACCACATATTCTCACTCATAAGTGGGTGTTGAACAATGAGAACATATGGGCATAGGGAGGGGAACATCACACACTGGGACCTGTCAGGGGCTGAGGGGCTAGGGGAGGGATAACATTAGGAGAAATACCTAATGTGGATGACAGGTTGATGGGTGCAGCAAAGCACCATGGCACATGTATACCTATGTAACAAACCTGCACATTCTGCACATACATCCCAGAACTTAAAGTATAATAACAAAAAAAGAAAGAAAAACAGCAGAAGAGAGAAATTAAAAAGTAGAAGAAAAAGGAAAAGTAAAAACACAAAGAAAAATAAAAAAAAGATGAAGAACAACAAGTGAAATTATAGATGTGAAATGAGTGAAAGATGGAGGTAACAAAGTTAACAAAGAAACTACAATTATGTCAAGAACACACGAAGTCTAAAGTTAAGCTAAAGCTAACATTAGATTATACACAGTCACTGTAGTTATAGAGATGTATAAAGAGAGATCACTGTCGTTTGTAAGTAAAAAGAAGTTTCTAATAAATAATAAAGAACTTATAAGTTTATAATAAAGATGTGAATTATCTATAAAATTGAACTTAGTAACTTGTAATTTGAATTTATAGAAACTTAGTAAGTTTCTTGAATACAGATTGTTACATGGTCCATTTATTTGTGGAAATCCTCCATCCTGACAAAAAGGTATTTGTTTTTGAGTATTAGTTTAATCTATTCAAAAAGTTTTGAGTTCATGTCTAAAGAGTATGATAACATATCTGTATGAAAATATACTACAGACATATTAGAAATCATCAGATGTAACTAAATTTAGACCATACTGTTAGCATTTAAGGAAACTTCTAAGATGGGATTCTTGTTCTTTTTCTAGCAAACCACTCATTCAACATAAGATGAAGTTCTTATGTTACTACTGCATTTACTTGGAATCAATTTTTCCAAAAGTGTCATAATTGAGGAAGTATGGAATTTAAAGAAGAAAAATGCTCATATTTCATTATGTTGCTAACTAAATGCATAGAATATGCAGCTTGGGAACTTTTAAAAACAACAAATGAATGTGCGCTGGTCATTTCTTTTACTAACCTGAACAGTTGCAGTTTATTTTTGGGAAGAAAAAACACATTTTACAAAAGCAATTATCCGTTTTTATTTTGTTTACATTGCACTGAAAATTTACATCATACTTTTACAAAGTTTCTTTTCATAAAAATATACTTCTTTACAAAAGTGTATGCATTAATATAAGAGGAGTAGCCAGTTGCAGAAGAAACATTGTTTAAACAAGATCTTAAATGTATTAGCCTTAACATTAATGAATGAATCATTGTTATTGCAGTCATTTGAATAAACAAGAATAAATAACTGATGGCATAAAATTTAAAACTGCATCCTGCCAGTAGAGTACAATGTTGAGAAAATTGTATGAATTTCCAAAACAATGTATCTCAAAGTGGTTTACAAGAAATTCACTAAATGTTGTAGAGATAGAGCCAAGCAACGCTCCCAGGTGCAAGGTTTCTCTTAGGCACTCTGTCTCATGATACAAAAAGTCGAGACTGTTCACAGAGTTATCCATATTTGAAAGGGACAACAACAAAGAGTTAACACTGGGTACATGATTCCATTCAATGAAGTAAAACATGCTATAAAAGGAAGACGATGACCTATTAAATAAAAATGCTGGCATTGCTGTATGATACAGTTCAAATGAGCCACCAATAACTTGCAAATACATATCTTAATTTGACATTGAAAGAAACCTGCTGTATCTGAAACTTGGTGTTTAAGAATAAAGATACAGAAATTTAAAAATATATAAATATATGATAAGTCCACAATTTTAGGCAATAAATTTATATTGGTGATTTATAATAACATTTTTTTTCAGTCATTATGTTTAGTGGCTAAACCAAAATGTTTTTCTAATCCATTGTTAAATGAAAGTTAAAAGTGTCAAAATAACAGTAAATTTGAAGACTCAACTGGAAGGAAATGTAGATACAAATAGAGTAAATTATTAGGACATTTTATTTGGTCTTTCAAAAATATTGTAAAATGAAGACTGGTAAGTTTGGTGTCTCAGATAACTGTAAAATAATAATCTTTCTAGACAATTTTTGCCAGCCAAATGGCTTTTGGGTGACAAAACATATTGAAGCTACTATCACATCTGGGATTAAAAAAATAATAAAAATAAATAGAAAAAAACATATTGAAGCATGGAGTTAAACACTACCCCATAGCTCACTGAATAATACTGGTTACTCCATAATGGGGAAATCGGGAGGGCAGCACAATGAACTTGCCATTTGCAGAAACTATGACAACCAGTCTAAAAGAAGAAGAGCAATACGATACTAAAGAATAAAAAACAGAAAGATTCAAAATGGAATGGGCAACCTTATTTCTTCTGAGACATAAATTAGCTCGTAAACATTTAAAGTCATAACTCAATCTTAAATAAGGAAAACAATGCCTCAATTAACAAGAATGAATGGCAGATAGAGTGGTATGAAAGACAGATTTGTGGGCATGATGTAGCTCAGGACAGTTAAAGAGAAGTCAGTGATCTATTGACTCTTGTAAGTATAGCTCTTATTTCTACCCTATATCTTTTTTTTTTTAAACCCAGTCCCTCTAATATAGTTTATAAAGCACAGAAATACTGATAGTGGATGCTCCTCCAATATATGCAAATAAGTTTATGTTTTAGAATAATCTCCTTTTTTAAAAAAGCAAATAAACTGTGAGTAAGCACTCTCAGAGTGCAGCCAAATTTCTGTAAAACTCTCCATGGTAAACATGAAGAATTATGGTCCAGTTTATGAAAAAACACTCTTCTGTATCATTCCTCAGGAAAAGGTGACCCAGCAAGTCCTGAAAAGTGTGCTTTAATTTGTTTAGCAGTGAACTAAATGTGCACTGTTTTGTGTGTCGATTTCCAAGCTTCTGAAGAAGGCAAAGGTTGCCTCGTTATACCATTGTGCAAACCGTGTTCAAGTTGGGATCAAATCGTACTGCCTTCCCTTCCACTGACTTCGTGTTGGTGTCATACATGGGATTTTCAAAAGCTGCTTGGCCATTGTTATTTTCATGAACTGAACATCCTGTATACTGTGTTTTAGGTGCAGTCCTGTTGATGAGAACATTGATTAGCTATGTGTTAACTTTCTTCCAGAAATACCAGACTACAGCTCAAACGTAACGTACAGCATTAGCAAATAATGTAACTTAAAAATATTGAGACATCATTAACACAGTAAGTCAACCTTGAACAATTTCCTTGTTACTTTAAAAACCTGAGTAACTTTTAATTTTACATATAATACATAGTTATATACAGCATCAATATTAGTAACATAAATATAAATACATGATATGATAGCTATAATAAATTTTTTTACAAAATTAGGAATTATTATGACTTATCATTTACAGTATAAATAATGATGATGGATTTAAGTCTCATTGCTATTTATTTGTTCATCAAATATTTACTGAACATCTATTATGCACCAGTCATGATTCTAGGCATTGGGTATATAATTTTTTTTTTAAAGACTAGTCTTTACTTTCAGGTAATTCACACTGTAGTGATAGAAAACAAGAATAAATTAAAAATAAATAAAACCAAAAATAGTAGCTAATGATAATTATTATAATGAAAAGGAAAATAGTTAATATGAAAAGTAACTGGAAGCCACTTTAGGAAAGGTAATAGAAAAAAGTATGTTTTAGGAGGTAAAATTTAATCTGAAACTTGAATTAAAAGTTGGTTCCACACTAAAAAGAGAAGGAGATTCCCTGAAAAGTACACAATTAATGCTGAGGCCTAATTTGTAAAGGTTCTTTGGAGTATCCCAAAACATGAACACTCAATTTTATTTTTTAAATGGTACACATTAAAGTATGCAAATTCAAAAAGTCAAAGAAGAAATGGCTACACTCATACTAAAGTACTGAAAATAGTTTCTAAAAGATGACTGACACTAAGTTAACCAGACACATGAATTCTGGGTTGGTTGGTTGAGGATACTAGTCTTGAAATTCTGATTAATTGCTTTATTTCTTCCACCTTTGACTAATGCTAATTTTGTTTATCTTTCCCACAAAGCCTGTATAACTTGCTCACATTTGTAATGGAAGAAAGATAGACTTGTTGCTATTTGCTTCTGGGGCCTAATTCCTAAAAAGGATATATCTTAAAATAAATTCGTTTCTCAAGTCTGGTGTTGTTTATACTGAACAATCAAATTTCAACTATTAATTTTATTGTAATTTGTAATTGCCATTATATTATTTTACTATCACTAATGCATTTTCTGAATTTATCTATATTTCCAAAATATTAGGTGATTTCTATGACAATAATTACAAAAGAAACTACCTTAGGTTTATTGGGAGAAAGCTAATAACTTGCTCTTACTATGTGTGTCTAATACTATAACTCTACTGGATCACATTTTTTTTCAAAACTAGATCTAAAATAAAAACCAAAAGCAACATCATCGCCTTCTAATTAGGTAATAATCATGAAGATACAAAATAATTGCCCCTTCTTAATATTCAACAACAACTTGACGGAAAATATCATCAAGATTTAAAACTTCACACCATGAATAAAATTTAACTCAAAATGAATCAAAGCCCTAAACACAAGAGCTAAATCAATAAAACTCTTAGGAAAAACACATGGCCTTGAATTTGGCAATGATTTCTTGGATTTGACATCAAAAGTACAGGTAAGAGGAAAAAATATATATTTAACTTCATCAAATGGAAAACTTTTGTACATCAAAGAACACTCTCAAGACAGTGAAAATACAACCCATGGAAAGGGAGAAAATATTTGCAAAACATATATCTGATAAGGACCTAGTGTTAAAATATAGAGAGAATTCTTACAATGAAATAAGATGAACAACCCAAGTTATATATGAACAAACTGCTTGAATAGGCATTTCAACAAAGATGGACAAAGGGCCAACAAGCACATAAAAAGATGCTCAACATCACTTATAATTATGAAAATGGAAATCAAAACCACAATTAGATAAAGCTTTACATACACTGGGATGGCTATAATGAAAAACAAAAGACAAACAAAAGCCCCCAAAACCCAGAAAATAACAAGTGTTGGTTAGGCTCTGGACAAAGCAAAACCTTTATCCATTGTCGACAGTAGTGGAAAATCGTGCCACTGCTGTGTAGAACAGCTTGATGGTTACTCAGTAAATTAAACATTGAATTGCCACATATTCCCATAATTTCATTCCTGGGTATATACCAAAAAGAACTGAAAATGAGTGTTCAAACAAAAACTTATACAGAAATGTGTACAGCAGCACTATTCACGGTAGTCAAAAGGTAGAAACAACTCAAATGTCCATCAACTGATGAATGGACACATTCATCCATACAATGGAATATGATTTAGCCATATAAGAGAATGAAGTACTGATGCGTGCTATAACATGGATAACATTGGAAAACATTTTGCTAAGTTTAAGAAGCCAGATACAAAATGTCACATATTGTATGATTCCATTTATGTAAAATATATGCAGAACAAGCAAACAGATTTGTAGTTACCTGCAGCTGGGTGAGGGGAGTGAGGAGTGATAACTTAATGAGTACAATTTCCCTTTGGCATTTTTGGGGTTCCAAAATATTTTGGAAATATACAGTAACGATGGTTGTATGGGACTGCGAATGCACTAAATGCCACTGAATCGTAGTCTTTAAAATGGTTAAAATGGTAAAGTTTATGTCATATCTATTTTACCACAATTTTTAAAAAGTTGACATAGGTTGTCCTATAAATAAATTTAGTGATTATTCTTTATCTATCAATAAAATCTGATATTGGCTAGACCTAAGTAGGTGGTAATTCACATTCAGTACACATTTATATAATATTAAATAAATCATTCTTAGATGTGGCAGAACGACCCAAATGAAAATATCAATTTTGCGGTGGCTCACACCTGTAATCCCAGCACTTTGGAAGGCCGAGGCAGGCGGATCACGAGGTCAGGAGATTGAGACCATCCTGGCTAACAAGATGAAACCCTATCTCTACTAAAAATACAAAAAATTAGCCGAGCGTGGTGGCAGGTGCCTGTAGTCCCAGCTGCTGCTCGGGAGGCTGAGGCAGGAGAATGGTGTGAACCCGGGAGGTGGAGCTTGCAGTGAGCTGAGATTGTGCTACTGCACTCCATCCTGGGTGACAGAGCGAGACTCTGTCTCAAAAAAAAAAAAAAAAAATCAATTTTGTAGGAAAGGCATTTAGATTATAGTCATTTAATTATCTGGCTACCCACATATTTTCTCTTAATAAGGGAGTGTCCCAAATAGTGGGACATAGTAAAGCATTCACCAGGATTTGTAATGGACTGAGAGAACAGGATCTACTAATAGTATGTACAGCTATATATTAGATCTATCACAGATATATTAATTGCAATTCACCAAAAAGCAACAGAAGATGAATGAGTAGATTAGAGGATTTTGCCATCTGTCTGCCTGGGTAAAATCAGTTAGCGTTTTTATATGAACTAAGAGGTTTGAACACAAGCTTCTTCCTAGTTTTCTAAATGTATCTGGCAGTAGATATTACCTCTTCAATTTAAACTTTAACCTAGATTTTCTGTCTCTAAAGTCTCATTATAGATAATGTAGAAATAAGTTCTACAATTAGGTCCACGTCAGGAAATTGACAGACAAAAGAAAGGTTACACTGAATACTTGTGCAATTTAAAAGAGCACTTTTGTTACGTTGTATGTAGTGTTGCAGGGGTGGTTAGGGGAAATAAGTTTTTCAATGGCTATAGCAATAGTTAACACACAGAGATTTCAACAACACAGAAAAAATCTGAAATTAAGATTTGAGCTACAGCAGCAGAAATAATATGAAAAATACATTTGGGAAACATTTTGTAGCTAAAAATCAATGAGCTTACCTTTGTTTATAAAGATAAAATCCAAATCCTGCAAATATAAGTGCAAAAAAAGGCACAAGAATAGCAATGGCCACAGAACTACTATTTGTACCATGAGGCTGATTTGAAGAATTTAAACCTTCTGATATATTCAGTCCTACAAAATAAAAAATAAATTATAAATACAAAATCAACTTTTTATCATAATTAATTTCTACTCCCATGAATCAATTAATTTCTTCCATTCTCAAGACATCTACCTGGAAATCACACAGTAAACAAAAATAATTCATGAAACTCCTTCAACTCATTTTCACATATGTTTGGACAATACCTTTTATGTAGAAGATATGTTTTTCCAGGAAAGGGTAGAGACTGAAAAATAAGCAGAGTCCCTGAACTAAGGAGTTTATACAATAGTGGGAAGACGTATGGAGATACTAATAAGTGTATATATCAAGCATGAATTAACGGTCAATGTGTTTTAGAAAGGAAAGGAGTAATTCTGGAGGACATACAACATTGACTTGAAAAATCATCATAAGCCTAGAAGTGGGAAGGTAAGTGACTTAGGTAGTGGATGTGACAAGCACTGACATGAGATAGGAGTGGGAGGTTAAAACAATAAACTATGGCTAGACTATAAAAGGGAATAAATATCATTCTGACAAACTCAAACCTTTTTTTCTTTTTTTCTTTTTTTTTTCTTGAGACACGGTCTCACTTTGTCACCAAGGCTGCAGTGCATTGGAGTGGTCATGGCTGACTGCAGCCTCCACCTCCCTGGCTCAAGCGATCTTCCTGTCTCAGCCTCTCAAGTAGCTGGGACTGCAGGCACATGCAATCACACCTGGCTAACTTTTGTATTTTTTGTAGACATGGGGTTTCACCATGTTGCCCATGCTGATCTTGAACTCCTGAACTCAAGTGATCCACCTGTCTTAGTTTCCCAAAGTGCTGAGATTATAGGCGTGAGTGATGGCACCTGGCCAGAGTTACTATCCACCTCAGTGAGGAACAAATGAAGGTGTTTAGAAATAAAAGACCCAGTGATATGACATGAGGTTTAGAACATGACTGTAGTAGGATGGACTTCAGGGAATACAAACTGCAATCAGGTGTAGTTAGAAGAATGTAGTGACAATTGAGAGTAAAAAAAAAAAAAAGGAATTAAAATGTAAACTAGAGCACTAGGAAGCTAGAAAGTACATGGAACAATAGATTTGAGGAAGATTTCTTAATGAAAATTAACAGAACTTGTTTATGTGGATGTAAGAGGCAAGAAGACACAGGATTACAAGTATTCTACTTGAAGCTCAATAAATGCGGATGGCATCCGCAGAGTTAGGAAATGAGAAAATCCGTGTTTGTCTACACATTTGCACAGGAATGAGGGAAAAGGAAATAGCTAGCAGTTCTTTCTCAAAAGGAAATAGTTCCTTTGTTATGGGTTCTGCTTCAGACTTGTAGTGTTTGAGACACTTTGGAGAATATTACATGAAAATATTCAGCACTAAATTACACAACTGTATAAATGCACTATGTTAATGAGTGTTTCATCCTGTTTTTAAGACGAACACAGGCAGGATGTGATGTAAATGGCATCTTATTATTTTTCATGTAGAGAAAGCTAATTTATATTTTTGATAAACAGTTATATTTAACTAAACCTCATCTTTGTCGAGGTTAAAGAAAATTAGTATCTTACTTTTCACCTTATTTTTCCTGTGATGTAGTACAGCTATGTAAAAGTTCAAAATTTTAAAAAAGTTCATTTTTGGCCTGTAATCCCAGCACTTTGAGAGGCCAGAGGGCAGATCACCTGAGGTCTGGAGTTTGAGACCCACCTGGCCAACATGGTGAAACCCTGTTTCTACTAAAAATACCTAGCAAGTCATGGTGGCTAATTCTAGCTGCCATGGTGGTGTGCATGGTGACCTGTAATCCCAGCAACTTGGGAGGCTGAAACAGGAGATCCCCTTGAATCGGGGAGGCAGAGGTTGCAGTGAGCCAAGACTGCACCATTGCACTCCAGCCTGGGTGATAAGAGCATGACTCTGTATCAAAAAAAAAGTTAATTTCTTAAAAGATAAATGTCAAATAATAATTTTTAGAGCCTGAATTTATTCTTAGTGTATCCCTGTCACAGTATAAATAATGGGAGACAGTAGACCTTAGGATAATTATACACCAAAAGCTATGTGTATAAACACATTCTTGCAAGACCATTAAAGGTTTACATATATATAGAAGAGTTGGAAATAAAAATGACAAAGTTCTTTGCTTCCCATTGCAGAAAATTTACATATTTGAAGAGCACCAAGTCCCCAAAAGAGGCCCATTCCTCAAAGTTATTTTCTTTTTCCAGACCCTATGAGTTTCTGAAAGTGTCACTGCATTTTCAGAGGAGTGAAAACTGTGACAATATTCAAACTGAAGAAAGGTAGCACAGTTCTCATGAGATACGATAAAATAATTTACAGTTTAATATTTTCTTTTTTATCTATATCACTTTTTCTCCTTTTTATGTGCTTAAAGGCAAGTCAGCTTGTCATATTTATTAGAAATATCATGAAAATCTAAACACTGTACAGAGTTGGTATATAAAGATCCGATATTTTGTAGAATGTCATTATTTAAAACGGTTATCAAAGGAACAATGCATAGTCCTGGCAGTGCAGAATTTACAATGTAGTAAGTGTGCCTAATGTACAGAATCCACAGTCTTTTTTTTTTTTTATGATGTCTGGAATAATAACAGAAGTTCATGAAAATCAAAATGAATAAATTACCCAGTCTTTGTAGGCCAAATTGTCCATAATCTTTGCCTTGAATAAATCCTTGAAATACATAAGTAGCTCCATCAGGCTCAGCAGAAACCTAAAAATATTTAAAGAACCAAATATATTTGAATACTGGTCATAGCTATGTTTTCCCAGCCTTAATAAATACACAATTTTATTCTGAAATGAATATTATCACAAGTCCCTTTCTTCTATATTTTCCTCCTTTGCAAAACATAGCACGTTGTGCACATTTTCCATCATTAAAAGCAAAAGTAAATTTTCTAATTTGAAGTAATTATGATATACAAAAGAGTGATTGGTTATTAATGTGTGATACAGAGTTATAGATTTCTTATAGGTTAAGATATCTGCTGTCAATAAAAAGCAATGACATGATGAAATACAATGATCAATTAAAAATTAAAACATAAAAATACTGTACTTTGTAAATTCTATTACAGTTCCACATCCCCGCTCCCTCAATCTTCATGAGAAGAGTTTACTCCCTATCTCATTGAGTTCTTCCTTCATTTTTTTCACAGAAGCATGAGCAGGTACTTTAATAAGATACATGCGTAACATTAGGCGAGCTTCCTGGCTTTTATATACCCCTGTAAAATGCAAGGACACTTCAGTCTACTTAACTTTGTAAATAGTTATATCCCTATCTCATTGAGTTGGGGCTTGGTCCTGTGACTTGCTTGGGCCTCTGGAGCGTGGGGTTGGGACTGACAATAGTTCAGTTGCAAGCCTAGGCCTTAAGAGCCATACTTCCCATCACACCAAGTGGAAGAAGCCAGCCACAAAAGGCCACATATTATATGATTCCATTCATATGAAAGTCAGAACAGGGAAATCTATACAGACAGAAAATAGATTAGTGGTTACTTAGAGCTGATTTGCGAATGTAAGGCAGGGATTGATAGCTAAAGGCTGTGGAGTTTCTTTATAACATGAAGAAAGTATTCTAGTCTAGGAGAGGTGGCTCATGCCTGTAATTACAACACTTTGGGAGGCCAAGGCGGGCGAATCACTTGAGGTCAGGAGTTTGAGAGCAGCCTAGCCAACATGGTGAAACCCCCATCTCTACTAAAATTACAAAAATTAGCCAGAGGTGGTGGTGTGTGCCTGTAATCCCAGCTACTCAGGAGGCTGAGGAAGGAGAATCCCTTGAACCTGGGAGATGGAGGTTGTAGTGAGCCGAGATCATGCCAGTGCACTCCAGCCTGGGCAACAGAGTAAGACTCTGCTCAAAAAAAAAAAAAAAAGAAAGTATTTTAAAATCAGCTATGATGAGGGTTACATATATGTGTGCATATACTAAAAACCACTGAATTGCACATTTTTAAGTGGGTGAATTGTAGGATATGTGACTTATATCTACATTGAGCTGCAAGAAAAAGGCATAAGTCAATGGATTTGAACTTATTTCAGAATCCCAGCTTATTTCAGAACCACTTGCTCCTCTGAGAGTTTTGGACTTCTGACAAGAGAAGTACACACTCTAGGCAGCAAGTGCCCTTTCAGACGCTGCCCCAAAATGAGATGATAAGACATGAAGACCTGGACTTCATGCCACAGCCTCAAGTAGTGCCTCCACAGCTAACCCATTACAAATGACAAATAACTACATACTGATGATTGTTTGACCCAGAGGCTTCATGGCTACGTCTAATGTTGCCAATGCTAAATACTACATGCGCCTTGCATTTGTATAAAATATTATATTTAAAAAGTACTTTCTATGCATAATGTAATTTGATCTCATAAGTAAAACAGGAAATGTTACATTTCAGCAATTCCTACTACTAAGTAGTAAAGTGATGTATCCTGACGTTTGTGTTAATTAATGGCAATTAGTTACCTAAGTCATGAACATTATTATAAAAGTTGTAAAAATCTTGAATCCTCACTCTAAAAAGCAAAGGATACCAAACCACCCCTGGAAGTCTGACATTTCACAACAAGTGATTTATTCTTTATTATCAGACATTATACTCTGGGTGTGGCCACTTTAAAAAAATAAAGTACTTCTAAGGAGAAGCTCAAACTCTAATATCTTATCGAATCAATTCACTTTGTTTCCTACATAAAATAATACAATTAAACAATCTGAGTGCATTGAAGATTTGAGTTAGTTCCCAACTCCATGAATACAGAATGCAGAAATAGGATGAACGCTTTTTTTCCTCAGGAACCAAACTTATTGAAGCTTACTAGATAGTAGGTTTCTTGAACTTATTGAAGGCTTATTGAAACTTATCGAAGGTTACTACATAGTAGCCTATGACCCACTACAGTATCTTCTTTACCATTAAGTTTTCCTTACAAAAAAAAGGCTTGGCACTTGAGAGGATACAGTCAGATTTCTCATGCTGACTCTTCAGCAAAGACTCCTGACCCTTGTGTTTTCCACTGTCAATCTTAAAACTCCACTGACATAAATCACTTAATAGAAGAAGTGACTCCATGGTGAAGCTACAGTAACTGTCTCCCAACAGGAAGCAGCTCACATAAGTTCCTTTTCGTGGACTTTATAAAATAGCCTAAATTCATGCTTCAATATAACAGGAATATTTAATTTTCTGATGCACTTTCTAAATATGTTGCATATTCCTTAAGTAGTAGTGGTTCCAAATATTGAATTATATTTTATCCAGATTTATTTATCATAGTGCTGACTGTAGATGGAATGTATTTGATGAAATCAGTGAAAAACTAAATGCAGATCAGCACACACACACATACACACACCCACATCCACCCATACCCCTCCCACACACACATACAGCACCCCCCCCACACACACGCATACACCCACCCCCACACCATACACATATGCAAAAAGTAAGCAAAGCACATCAGAATCCAGTATTCCTAGGCTCGTACTTTAGAATACTAAATATTTATATTTACTAATATATATGTATGTGTATGTATTCATAATTAGCTAAATTTAGAAAACTCTCCTTTCCTGAACAAGCTATAAATTTATCATTAAAATCAGCAGCAGATGTTAAAATAACTATACTTACAAAGCCATCCATTGCCCAATTTTCTTCCTTCATTTTTTTCACAGAAGCATGAGCAGGTACTTTAATAAGATATATGCGTAACATTAGGCGAGCTTCCTGGCTTTTATATACCCCTGTAAAATGCAAGGACACTTCAGTCTACTTAACTTTGTAAATAGTTATACTTCATTTTATTATCTATCATTCCTTAAATAGATTATGTAAAGATATGCAATAAAAGAAGAACTACACCAAGGGCAAGTCAAGGATGGCTTAACCTACAATGCTCTTTGCCAATCGTGTCATATACATTGATTTATCTGTCTTCTGAAATCCTCAGCTTATTTCTTAATTGTGGGGCTTAAATTACCTATGCTATCACAATTAAGCACTAGTGTTCTTAATAACATCATCCCATGATATTCAAAACAAAATTATTTCTTCCCACAATCAGATTCTAAAATTTTCAAGCATACAAATCCAGTGCTAAAATTCCTGATATTTTCCTTAATAATAAATTAGGTGCCAACTCTGCAAAAAGAGTGATCTAGGTGCTGCTTGAATTACAGCAGCATATAGGAATATATGTTGTTCCTATTTTTAATAATTTCCAACAAAGTAGGAGGTATAAGGAGATATAAGTAAGGTAGACAGCTAAATAAAACACATGAGAGAATGTGATAAATTAAAAGCCAGAGAGAGATCATTTCACACTGGAAGGATCAAGGAATAGTTATGAAGGAAAAGCACTGGAGGGCCAAGCATGGTGGCTCATACCTGGAATGCCAGCACTTTCGGAAGCCAAAGCGGACGGATCGCTTACGTCCAAAAGTATGAGCTTAGGAGTTCCAGACCAGCCTAAGCAACACAGCAAAACCCCATCTTTACCAAAAAAAAAAAAAAAAAAAAAAAAAAAATTTAATTAGCCAGCCGTGGTGGCACGCACCTGTAGTCCCAGCTGCTCAGGAGGCTGAGGTGGGAGGATGGCTTGAGCTCAGGAGCCAGAGGTTGCAGTGAGCCAAGATGGCACCACTGCACTCCAGACTGGGTGACAGAGCAAGATCCCATCTCAAAGAAAAAAAAAAGGTATTTGAACTGGTTCTTAAAAATAAAGTAGGATTTTTAATTTGGGAAGGTAAATAGAAGCAATGGCATAAGAAAGAGAAGCAAAAATATATACAATGATTTTTACACAGTAAGTGTTCTAAGGGTGGCAATAAGCTGGAGTGCAAACATGTTTAGGGAAATAATAGAAAATAGGATCTAAGAAAAATATCTGATTAACCGTTGTTTAAAACTTGACTGTATTCATTCATTCTAACTTAATTGTTCACCTATGTAATAGGGCACCATAATATGCAGGGTATGAAAAGAAAATGAGACATAGATCGTGGCCTAAGGTAAATTATAATCAATAGGCGGAAGACATAAAAGTAATCGATAATAATATTGCTGAAAAATTGCTACAATTTGGAGACGGTAAGTGAAAGCAAATTAATCTAATTATTTGTCTTTCTATATATATAGAAAACTCGTCCATCTAGATTAGAATAAGTATACATTTATTTTGGTCTCTTTTATAGAAAATAAAGAAAAACTTTGTTAACACATCAAAGTTAAATAAAGCATTAGTCACAATTGAAATGTATTTAAATGAATGTTTCATTCATTTAAAGTTTCTTTTGATTAATATGATGTAATTATATGTATTTTAAAAATTATACTATATATTAAATTCTAATATTTTTACTTTGTGTTTAATGGAGGATCAATCAATAATAAGAATGACACTCAATATATTTTCTTCTAAAACTTATAAAATCAATGAGTATAATTTTATTTTCCATTTCTTACAGCACAAATTATATCATTATTAATATTTATATGGATTATATACATAGACAAGAATTTTACAGTATATATTTCATATTTGCAATATCAAATATAGTGCCTCATTTTGAAAAATGAGAGCAATTATAATTCAAATGCATTAATTTGAAAATATTTATTGAGGCCTATTTTGTCTCAGATGTTCTGCTAGTCTCTGGGAATACAATATTAAGTTGGAAGGCAAAGAACTTTCTTAGAATTTATTTTATATTGTTAGAATATAGACACATAATAAATAATAAATATAACAAATACAATTTCAAATATTGAAAAGAAAAAAACAGGGTAAGGCTGCCTAAAACTAAGAATATGTCTGACAGCATTTTTAATACAAAGGTTCCTTTAGGTCAGCTCACTGGGAGTATTGCTTGAGGAGGTGACTTTTGAGAGAATATCTGAGTGTTAGGAAAACCAGTGCAATCAAAGATAATAAGAGATGTGTGTACTAGACAGAGAAAACAGAAACTTAAGGAGATTGACCAGGCTTTTGTTCCCTTATGCCTATTTAAACAAGTATAGCTCTATCTTTATTTGTCTTAAATATTGGATATCCATCTAAACATGGTCATTTGAAGAAATAGTTTTGTGGCCACAGAATAGTTGAGAAATCACTGATTTGTTCTCTGTGGTTTTATGAGAATAGAGAAAGATTTAGTTGCATTCACACCTAAATTAAAAGTTATGATCTAATATATGACATCTAATTCTAGCTACCAAAAATTATTGAAGGAACTTTTTTTAAAACTAGTTTTATATTTCTGTAGTAATATTCATTAATCAGTCCAAAAACCAGAAAACCTTGGTTCTGAGTGGATATGAATGTCATCAAAAGCAAATGTATCAAAATAAACATTTCACCATATAAAAAGCATTAATAAAAATGATGAAATCATAATAGAAATAAAGGCATGAAGGTATATTTCATTGCTGTTTGTGTTGCGATACCTGAAAGTAGCAGCTCCATGTTGCTATTGCTCAGTGTTGCGTTAACTCTCCCAGTGGAAGCATTGAAACTAGTAACCGTCAAGGTCATGGGTTGTTTCCTTCCTTTGAAATTGTAAGAGCCTTTCCATATATAATTCTGGGCAAATACATCATCGGGAACTGTGAATAGATTAAATATACTACACATTAATTGTACAATGCCATATAAATATAAGCATTAAATAGAGTATTAGTTTATTGAATAATGATGTATTGCTAAATACACAATAATGTTGAATGTGTTACAAAATTAATTCTTCATATAAAAGTGTTTCCATTTTTTAGAATAAATCAACATTGTAATAATCTAGATTTGTTCATATGTTATCGATAAGAGAGAAATAGAAAACACCAGTTAAAGACATTAGGTTTATTTTTAGAACCCAGGTAAATATAAACTTCACTTATATTTGGTCTTTCATACAATATATTTCTTTCTGAAGGAAAATAAAATAATTTCACAGCACCATGGCAGTAAAACTATACACAAGTCCCAAGAGGCCTGCTTTTTTTTTCTAGCAGTGGGAATAGATTTTTAAGAGGAATAGCAAAGAGTTAAATTCCACCTTTGCAGAAAGGTCCTGCAAAATTATCATGAGGCAGTGCTTCTGTGTTCCCCCTTATAGAATACTGAGTTTAGTTCTTCTAATAACAGATGCTCCTGAAGAAGAACCGGGCTCTATCATATTGACAGCTTTGAAGTATACAGGTATTTTTAGAAATTGTCACTAGTATTGTTGGACTCTCAAGGGTGAGAGATATATTGTGGTAGAATCAAAGAAAATTCTAAAGCTCATAAAATTTTCATCTAAAGAAAAAACACTATTTTAGATACTAGCCAAAAAGACTCATTGTATTTATATAAATTATTTATGTATTTAGAGTTATATAAATTAGTTATGTCAAAGTCTACATAGCTCTTGCACAGCAGCTAAGAGAAACTGCATTAATCCTATACCTCACAGCATAGAGCATCCCTAGAAATCATGTATTCAAGGGGCCCAGGTTTCTTTAGATGAATGAGTGAATGAAGTGGATTTAGGAAAAAACTCCTTTTTTAAATTTGTCTAACAAGTTATTGATGATTTTTGATCTGATATATGCATGTATCACACTTCTTACCAGTCAGATCACAGGGATTTCTGTTACAAGCTGTGTATTCCCTGAATTCTATTAAACCAAGAAAGCAAAACCACTGTGGCGGATCAGCATAAAAATACCCTAAGAGTTGAGTTTTTACTGAATATTTCAGTAACAACTTTTTATTTCCATGATAATTTATAAGCAATATAGCTCCTTACTTTGATACCATTGCCAACTTCCATTCTGATTACTTTGGAGTAATGTAATCACTGTGTCTTATTCATGATTTTAAATGAAATACTGCTGAAGGTTTTCTCAAATAACATGCTATTTGCCATATAATTTTTATAAATAATTTTACTAAGATTTATAATTTGTTAAGAATTTTTAAAAATTATAAACAGGTGTTGAATTTTATCAAATACTTTCTTTGCAAATATTGCAATTATCATAATTTTTTGCACTTTAATCTCTTAATGTGATACATTACTTTTAAGAATTATTTAAAACTAAAATATCCCTGCATAGCTATGATGAATCCAAATTGGTTCTTGTGGGTGTTAAACTAAATATGGCCTGAGAAGGACTCCATAGTTCTATATTTGAGTCCTTGTAGATGAACTGCAACCTAACGTAATAGGCACACAAGATTGAAAACCTAATTTAGGAATATGCACCTGAAACAATAGCTGAGCCTTGGCCAATCCCAGCAGCTGTACTTCCACTATTCATACACTGCTGAGCGTTCAAAATGTGTTCAAATAAGGCAAACACAGAACTGTAACCAATCCAGTTGTTTCTGTCCCTCCATTCTGATTTCTGTACACTTCCTTTTCTTTGTCTATAAATTTGTTCTGACCACGAGGCACCCTGGAGTCTCTCTGAATCTGCTGTGATTCTGGGGTCTGCTTGATTCACAAATTGTTCATTGCTCAATTAAACTCCTTTAAATTTAATTCAGCTGAAGATTTCCTTTTCACGTGGATTATCATTACTACAATGTTGAATTTGATTTGCTAAGATTTTATGTAAGATTTTCTCATCTATAATCCTGAGTTAAATGGACCTGAATTTTTTCGCCTTTATAATATCTTTATCTGAGTTATTAGAGATATGTTGAGCCTAGAGAATGAATTTTATTGTCTAGAAGAGTTTTTATATAGCCGGGCGCCGTGGCTCAAGCCTGTAATCCCAGCATTTTGGGAGGCCGAGACGGGTGGATCGCGAGGTCAGGAGATCGAGACCATTCTGGCTAACACGGTGAAACCCCGTCTCTACAAAAAAAAAAAAAAAATACAAAAAAAATACAAAAAAAACTAGCCGGGCGAGGTGGCGGGCGCCTGTAGTCCCAGCTACTCCGGAGGCTGAGGCAGGAGAATGGCGTAAACCTGGGAGGCGGAGCTTCCAGTGAGCTGAGATCCGGCCACTGCACTCCAGCCCGGGCGACAGAGCGAGTCTCCGTCTCAAAAAAAAAAAAAAAAAAAAAAAAAACTTGAAAGATCCATTCTGTTCTTTAAAATGTGGTGAAACTTGTCAGTAGAGCCACATAGACCTCATTTTCTTTATGGAAATAATTTTAACCAGTTCTTTATTTGCTATAAAATTATTCACATATTCTTTTATTAGTTAGTTCTAGTAAGATGTAGTGTTCTAGTAATTTGTCTACTTTGTGTAAATGTTTTTAAATGTTGATAGTTATTGACAGTTTTCCCTTAATATATTTTGATTTTCATTAATCTATGTAGTTATGCTTGTATTTTCTTTGTTATATTATTTTTACTAGAAATTTTTCTACTTTGTTTCTAAAAAGAATGACATTTAGTTCTGTTGAGATTCTTCTATTGTTTTGGGTGGTTGCTTGTTTTTATTATTACATGATTTCTGCCCTGTTACTGTTATAGTCTTAATGTTCTCTTAAAGGGACACAACTGGCCGGGCGCGGTGGCTCAAGCCTATAATCCCAGCACTTTGGGAGGCCTAGACGGGCGGATCACGAGGTCAGAAGATCGAGACCTGCCTGGCTAACATGGTGAAACCCCGTCTCTACTAAAAAAAATACAAAAAAACTAGCTGGGCGGGGTGGCGGGCACCTGTAGTCCCAGCTACTCAGGAGGCTGAGGCAGGAGAATGGCGTAAACCCGGGAGGCGGAGCTTGCAGTAAGCTGAGATCCGGCCACTGCACTCCAGGCTGGGTGACAGAGCGAGACTCCGTCTCAAAAAAAAAAAAAAAAAAAGGACACAACTAATTAATTCTGAGGCTTTTTTTCTTTAAAATGTACGGATTTTTTTTTTTTTTTTTGTATTTTTTTAGTAAGACGGGTTTCACCGTGTTAGCCAGGCTGGTCTCGATCTCCTGACCTCACGATCCGCCCGTCTCGCCCTCCCAAAGTGCTGGGATTACAGGCTTGAGCCACCGCGCCCGGCCAGGAATTTTTTTTAATCACATATTTTCTTATTGAACTTTAATTGCATCCTTGTCAGATATGAGCTATGAAGACTAACTTTGTTTTAAAATTTGTTTAATTTTATTTATTATTTAATATATGAGCAGTTTTTTATAGATTTGATGTGCTGGAGCTACTATTCAGAGCTTCCAGCTGGTCCCAAATCAAGCATTGCCCTTGGAAAATTTGGGGCATTGATGGACAATTATGGTTTTCTGACTCCCTTGCAAACAAACTCTGCCTTACTTTTATCTATTCTTTGATTTCCTCAATGGCATTCAGCATGTTTTCATTTAAGTGTTGAATGTATCAGTGTAAATCACAGAACTTTGTGGTCCCTCCACTTTTATAGTATGTACATGGAGCACTTCTAAACACAACTAAAATTAGATCCTAATGTAGTTCTTGGCCCAATACAACTGAGAGAAATCTGTTTCCAAGGTTAAGATAAGATATTAAGCTCTTACTTTATTGGCAGCTTTTTAATAGTATCACATAAAAAATACTAATACTGAATAAGAATGATATGGTTTGGCTCTGTGTCCCCACCCAAATCTCAACTTGATTTGTACTCTCATAATTCCCACATGTTGTGGGAGGAACCTGGTGGGAGATAATTGAATCATGGATACTGTTCTCGTGGTAGTAAATAAGTCTCACAAGATCTGGTGGTTTTATCAGGGATTTCTGCTTTTGCATCTTCCTCATTATCTCTTTGCCTGCCCCCATCCATGTAAGACAGGACTTGCTCCTACTTGCCTTCCTCCATGATTGTGAGGCTTCCCCAGTCACATGGAACTGTGAGTCCACTTAAACCTCTTTCTTTTTAAATTGCCTAGTCTTGGGTATGTCTTTATCTGGAGTGTGAAAACAGACTAATACAAAGCAACTCATATATTGAGCCCTTACTATGGGCTAAGCACTTTGCACTTCATTTGCATGAAGCTTATTATATAATTATTTAATTATTATTTATTTTGTATAGAAAAATATATGGAGACTCAGATATATAAAATAATTTTTCCAAGGTCACATGTAAGAGAGTGTATAAGATGAGAATTACATCAAGGTTGTAGGGCTTTAAAGTTTATGTTTGTATTGATTGTACTAGGTTTTCTAGTTTGCTTTTTAAATCAAATAAGTGAAAATAAACTGGTCAAGTCCTAGAAGTTACTGATCTTTATTCTCATACCAAGTGTATTTGAGTCCTTTTTAAAACATAGACATTTAAAAATTTTAAATAAGACCTTATTTTTATTTTTATATTTTAAATGAAAGTATTATCATTATGCTATAGTCATTTACAGATACTCTTCAAGGGAAATTTCAATATTTTTAGCAGACAGAACTACGAACAATACTTTTGGAATACTAACATGTCACTGTATTACATTGCTTTAAATTCAACATCTTGTGAATTATCGAATTCAAGACAGTCATAGTTTTTATACTTAAATGTTTTTTAAATACACAGTTACTATGCCAAGAAAACAGTAGACCATTTTTAGAAATAATGAATTCTAGAAAAACAAATGACATTACTAACCACTTAGCTTTGGGCTGGGTGTTCCCAGTGCAGGTCTGGGATCTTTCACCAATATTTTAGAACCAGCTATGAAAAGAAATAAACGTGTTTACAAAAGTTGATGTAATTAATTACATACACATGTGCGCACACACACACACACACACACACACACAATGTGATGCACTGTCCATTTTATTGTCTGACATTTCACATAGTTTTCTCTAAAATATCCCATTCATCACAACATCTCAGTACCCTACTCAACACTCATTATGTAACTAATGATTTCAGTAATTATTCCCATTACAGTCTATTGACACAAGGGGCAGATTTGTGTTGCTTTATCATCTTGGGATGTCATTTCTTATTTTAAAGGCATAAGCCAAAGTGGAGACAGTTGCCTCCAACATGGAAGCTGAGAGTTCAGGGTCGTTCTTGTTGACAGAAGGCAAAAACTATTTGGGTAGGGTTTACATTTAAAAATCAAAGTTTGTTGAGATAAAAATGTCATTAGCAATTGGATAGACTCAAAGGCGGAATTTACTAGATCTCATGTGTAACTATAGGATGGTAATATCACTGAGATAGGTAATACCAAAGGGAAACTATATGGAGAAAAGAAATTGATGAGTTTAGTTTTGCATGTATTGAGTATTAAAATGCCACTGAAGAATTCCAGTAGAGATATCAAGCAAACAACTGAATATGTAAGGGTGAAGCTAAAATAAGATAAATAAGCTAGAAATATTAATTTGTAAGTAATCTACATAAGGACTGCTATTGAAGCCACTGGCTTGAATGACATCACCTAAAAGTGAATACAAGATGAAAGCAAGAGATGGCTGAGTACTGCATCTTTAGAAAATCACAAGTAGAAAACAATCAGTTTATAAAGGAAATAGAGAATGGATACCCAGAATTAGGAGGAAGTAAAACATTTACTCATTCAACAAATATTTATTGAATGCTTTTCACATGTAAGGTACTGATTTGTGTTAAAATTACAGTTGTAAACTTTGAGTAAAGTCTCTTATAAGATTACATTCTAGTTGAAGAGGGGTAGATAGGAGGATAGGAGAGTGGAAGCAGATAATGACAAGCAAACAAACCAAAGAATAAGGTCTTCTCATACTACAGGGATTTCAATCATTTAAAAAAAAAAAAAAAGAAAAATAGAAAGAATAATAGAAGAGGAATGTTCTGGTAAAGAGAATGAAAACATTTCAAATAAAAGAAAGTAATTGCCATTTACGACAACTGCATTAGATAAAAAATTAGAAGCTTTACAAATAGGATATTTTGGATATAAGGAAATGGATTTTGTTGATGACCTTACCAAAAACACTGGAAAAACTTCCTTTACTCCTTCTTCTGGCAATATAACCCTTTTCCAAATGGAAATTGTCCTGACCGAGCAGCAATAGGGTGGACACTTCACCCACATCTGGTCCAAATATTAATACCATAGAATCCAGGCTGAGTAATGGATTTGGTGATGGGCTTCATTCAAAATTGTGGCAAACAGAATCCCAGATAGTGCTTTCCTGACCAAACTTTGGGAAGGACTCTTTCTACTAGGGTTACTCTGGCAGAGTAACCTAGGCATTATGGTAGCAATTTTCCCTACTCTAATGAAGAATGTACCCACATAATTTATGTTCACCTGGTATCTCTATGACCTTGTTTGGAAAGGAGGCCTTTGCAAATGTAATTAACTAGAGATCTTGGGATAAAACAATCCTGAATTTAGGATGGGCCCTAAATACAAGGACTGGTATCCTTATAAGAAGAGGAGAGGCCACACAAAGATACACAGAAAAGAAGGCCATGTTGAAATGGGGTAGAAATTGGAGTAAGGCAAGGAGTCAATGAAAACCCAGGATTGTCAGAAGCTATGAGAAAATCGGAAGAGGCAAGGAATGGTTTCTGCTTAGAGCTCACAGAGGGCATAAGGCCCTGCTGACACCTTAATTTTGGACTTCTGGACTTCAGAATTGCAAAATAATAAATTCCTATTGTGTTAAGCTAGCCAGCTTATGGTACTTTGTTATGAAAGCCCTAGAAAAATAATGTACCTACCTTGCAGAGAGAACTTGAAGATAGAATAAAGGCAAGAAGTAACATTTGCATGGGAAAAACGCTTTGAATAGATTCATAAAATTTATATATCTCTGGATCCAGAAGTGCTTATATTACTCCTAGACTTGGAGTTAATCAACAAATTTCCCTTGTTCCTATGCTAATTTGAGTTGAGTTTTTGTCTAGAGCCAAGGAAGGCAATAGTACAATCTCTTGTGTTAAAAAGATTCTATAGAGAAAACTTACCTTCACAAACAGGAACTTTTCCAGTCCAGGTGTTATCGGATCTACACACTCTATGTTCTGTTCCACCTGCTAAGAAGAAGCCAGGCTGACAGGTATAAATCAGTGTATATCCATGAGATGGAAGGTCCATCCCTACTACATTTGCATGAGCAGGAGTTTCTGGCTGTTTACAGCTGTGGGCTATATTTAAAAAAGAGAACAATGTAAATTTTCTATAAATATGTTAAGAAAATTTTGAGACAGGAGTCACAATACATTTTAGACACACTTCAATATCTTTATATACATATATCTTTGAATAATTATTCTAATAAATCACAAAAATGTTTCAATGCAAATATACTTATTGATTTCATACTTTAGCATTTTCTAGCCCACAATGTGTGGAACACTAGTAGATGTTAAATAAAATGAGAAAAAAAAAGACATTGTCAATAACTAAGCTCACAAATGTATGCTTTACCATTTTAGATAGTCACACATTCTAGAGAGTCACAACAAACTTCAGCATTTTAAAGGATCTTTTAATGTTTGTCAAGCTCAGGTTTTCTATGAGTTCAGAAAATATTATTTTATGAATTTTAAATTTATTATATTTATTTTAAAATAAAAATCTATTTTCTATGGTTAAATAAAACCACAGCTAATTATATTGCTTTGGTATTAATACTTCCCAATAAAAGTGCATTTTAATACTTGTTTTACATATGGAATTTTCAGGACATATTTGGATCCGTATGCTAGAAGTATCATTTTATTCACCGAATTATCTCCTTTTCTCCATGTTTCCTTCCACTCCTTATTCTCCACCTTGATTACACCATCTCTTCCCTTATTTCATTGGTTTTATGCCTTCTAAAGACCATTACTTTCTCAGTCAGAGACAAATGCTACAAGAAACTTTTCCCCTAAAACAGATAGCATTTTTAAATAAATTCCTATTGTGTTAAGCTAGCCAGCTTATGGTACTTCGTTAGGAAAGTACCATAAAGAAGAGATCTATAAAAGTGATCTCTGAAAAAAGTGTTCTGTGGATACATTTTAGAAAGCAATATTTTTTATTTGTTTCTTAATGGCAGTCCATAACAGTATAAATAATAGCTAACATTTTTTTTACTCCATGGGCTAAGCATTGTGTTAAATGACTTTTTGTTTTTGTTTTTGTTGTTTTTGAGATGGAGTTTCACTCCGCTGCCCAGGCTGGAGTAAAGTGTCTCAATCTCAGTTCACTGCAGCCTCCACCTCCTGGGTTCAAACGATTGTCCGGCCTCAGCCTCCTGAGTAGCTGGGACTACAGGCACCTGCCACCACACCCAGCTAATTTTTTGTGTTTTTAATAGAGATGGGGGTTCACTATGCTGACCCAGCTGGTCTCGAACTCCTGACCTCAAGTGATCTGCCCACGTCGGTCTCCCAAAATGCTGGGATTATAGGCCTGAGACACCATGCCTGGCCTGAATGGTTTATATTTACTATAATTCAGTTAGTGAAATGTAATCCTCCTGCAGTAAGTATTGATAAGGAAAACTACAGTCTGTCTCTACTGCCTTCTTAAGCCCTATGTTATGGACATGTTAGAAACTTTGAGATGCTTTGCAGTAACAGACACTGTTTAACTTTATTTAAACTATCATATCCCAACTGGAGGACATCAAAGAACCATAGTTTACTATGAAATTCCTAGTTACAGCCCACACAGCTGTTTTAAAGTACACATTCTGAGGAATTCTCTTTTAAGGAATTTTCTACATTTAAATATAAGCCAACAAGGCACATAACATGGAATCTCTGTGGAGTGTTCTCCTGCTTTAAAGTAAGCCGCTGGTCCCTAGGTGCCCCCACAATCATTTGGATGGTTCTGAACAGGGATAGAGTAAATTCACTGGGCTTGTGTAGGCTTCAGCAAATCCTGAAAGCTAGATACCATCCTAATAAATGTTTCTACTTTAGCTTACTTCTTTTCCATTTTTCATCAAGAAACACAATTCAAAAGATAAGGGAGGATATTTTTTAAAAAGACAACTGGAGAGAAAGAAAAGCCAAATAGCTGACCAGCTAGAATTCATTTCTAATTGTATGTCAGAAAAAGTTATTTAGTGGCCCTGGGCTTTGTTCTTATTTAATCTGTACAGGAAGTGCTCTCCGCTTAGAATCAGAGAACGTATAAAGGAAATTCTAAAATCGTTTTCAAATTTCTGGCCAAGTGCCCATGAATATTTCCTTTCATATATATTTCTAGTTCCCCCAGATTCTCAGATAATATTTTCACAAGTGATTTTTAAAAATTAGAAGCCGTTAGATTGGCATCTCGGGTATTTTAGATTACTTCAGACTGATAGGTGCAGATCTATAAACTAAAACCTAAACTAATCATCACCTAAAATTACCAGTTGGCTAAATATATAAATAAACTTAAGGTCTTTACAAAAAGAACAAAATTGTGCCTTGTGCTTTCTGACTTACTTAGAGAGTGCTTCCCAATGGCCATGGGTTTATGATACAGTAATAAAATTACATACACAAAGTATGATTTTTAATCTAAAAGTCAATTTGATACACCTATAGATGTAAATTTATTTGTATACTAGGGAGAAAACAATGCATATAAATTCTTACCCATGATAGCATTATTTCTTATCCATAATACTTACGTATGCATTCAGGCTGAATTCCACTCCATGTAAGATCAGGGAGGCAGGTGCGTGTTGTAGAGCCTTGGAGAAGGTGTCCTTTTTTGCAATGGAACTGTACAACACTTCCTACCTATAGCAGATTAAAGAGAGGAAAAAAAAATGTTCCACTACAACTTCAAATATGGCAACAAATACGGCTTGAGTGAGAAAATGCTATCAAGTGAAATTCTATATGGTAGAGTTGGAAGAAAAAAAGAATTGAAATCTGATTTAAAGTAAAATGGGAAAAATTCAAAGCTAAAAAAATAAAATCCTGACTTTATTTGTTTACATATCATCATCAAATAGTAGGGTCCTTAGTACATACACAGATACCAAGTTTTTTTTGCCATTGGAATTTGAAGAAAATATTTAAGACACCAAAAAATCCAACAAGCTACATAGGAATACAAGATAGAGAGATGGTTAGATACAGATAAATAAACAAAGCTTGATAAAAATAGATATGGAAATAAATATAGCTAACCACATAAGAAACAAACAAATATTGAAGGTGAAAAATGCAATATGAGATTAGAGACAAAGGTGGTTACTGAAAGTGGTGGTGATAGCAGAAATATACAATGGAAGATACACTGTTTGCACTAGCTTTTAAGGGTATAGAAATTAGGAGAATATCTAGGACAATGGCTTTCAAAGTGTAGTCTCTAGGCCGGTAATATCAACATCTCCTAGAAATTTGTTAAAAATGTCAATTCTGAGGCCTTACCCCAGACACACAGAATCAGAAACTCTTAGGGTAGAAAAACCAGCAATCTGTTTTAACAAGCCCATTGGGTGGTGGTAATAAACACTAAAGTTTGAAAATGCCTTATAGAAAAGCGGAAAAGATAATAACATGATGAAAAATGTATATTGGTTAAAATATATATTATTTGCTTTAGGGGAAAAGAGAGTATATTAGATTGATTGGCATTTATTGTTTACAAAGTGAGCAGGGCAGGTAGAAGTTTGGGATAAGTGGGAAGCAGGGGTATATAGTAAACAAGAAAACAAATCACCACAGTAATGTACATGTAGTTTTAATTCTGGATCTCACTTCACTTGAATAAGTCATATCTCCTATCTCCTCTTTGAGACCTAATGTCTCATTTATAAATAACAATGATAATATGATTTGTATTGAAATCTGTTTCAAGGATTAAATTAAATAGAATATATACTCCACTCCACCCTAGGATGACACTCAAGTTTTAAATAAATTATAGGCATGATGACTAAATTGGAGAGCTAAGTAAGAATTAGTTTCTGAAGGGTCTCAAATGGCAGGCTATGGTATTTAGAAGAATTAATAGTAGTAATTCTAATTATGAGGCTGGCACTGCCATTTTACATTTGAGTGAATAAAAACTGTAGTAACTTGTGGCAGTAAGCCTGGGAAAAAAGTCATTTCCTCAAAATAATTACAAGAAAAAAATCAACAACATTTATTGAATGATTAAAGGTGGAGGATGAGATAAGGGATATTTAGGGTCTGCCACTTTGGACTTCTCCAGCAATTGTAGTCTGAGAAGGCTCAATCACAGTTTTAGGACTTATCACTCAGATCATGTTTTCTGCCTTCCCCTTAATTCCTACTGCCACTTGACAGGACAATAAGCAGCTAAGCTTAAGATGATATAATTTGATACCAAGATTCCATTTGAAACTTCAGACTCTGAATTCTACCATTTTTCATATTGTTATTATTGCCCAGAACTATACTAGGCCAGAAATATTAAATTCCAAAATTCTTTCTCTGGCAACAACCTTTTTTCTTTATGTTATCTCATGCTGTGTCTTCCATGGAAGACACTTTTACCTCTAGAAGATCTCTTATCCCCGGATGCCCCATTTTCTCTAGGCTGTTCCACTGATGGACTCCAAGAAGCACCATTTGCATTTTATTCCATAAAACCAGAGTCCCCTGACTTGTGCTCCAGAGCATGCCATTCACATTCTTTCTGAAGTTGTACAAAATGGTGATACAGGTTTTCATTTTTCAGTGTGGACTAGATTATGTAATATACAGTTTGCAGTTCTATTTTTCAGTCAAACCAGTTCTACAAAACCCATCATCTCTATCAATCTAGTAATTCTTCTTAAGGTTAGATCCCAGTTAATAGGGTCACTTGTCACTAATACATTTTCCCTTCATTCACTTCACCACCACAACTGGAAATTTTACCTTCTAAATCCTTTTCAAAGTATCGTCTTCCTTTTTTCTCCACTTTACATCCAGTTTTTCTCCACAATATCTTTTTCATAGGCTTTGGCTCTCACTTTAGCAGACATCACAATCACCAAAAGGACTTTATTAAAACACCAATAGCTGAGTGCCCCCCACCAGAGTTTCATACTCAGTGGATCTGGGGTAGGTCCATGAATCTATATTTCCAACAAGTTCCCAGGTGAAACTGCTGCTGCCAGTTAGGCGCTACACTTTGAGAACTACAGCCATAGACAATTATAATAATCTTCTAACTTGTCTCCATTTCTCAATTCATGACCCACTATATTTATTTTCTACACTGAAGTCAGAGTGATCTATGCAACACGAAAGTTTGTTATTCACCCATTAGGACAAAGTTACATTGTGCTAACATGACAAAGGCCTCCATAACCTGGCCACTGACCTTCTCTCTAGCATCATCATTCACAGCTTACTTTACTCAAATTCTGTTCAATTAACATTGAACTTTTGTATCCTGAAATGCATGCATATTTTCATGCTGTTCCTACTGTGTGGAATGCCTCTCCCAACTTTCTTCTCCTAGCTCTTACACTAAAAGAATTAGCTCAGCCATCATCTGTAGAAAGCCTTCTCTGCAGCAAGAAATTAGAAAAACGATCTCTTTTGTGTGCTTCCTTAGTGCTTTTCATTGTTATCGGTGTTATTACCTAGCCTATGAAATCATTTATTCCAGCTGACCAACATATCAAAATGTTAGCCTTTCTAGGCCAGAGACTGTATGTACTCATCCTTGTGCACCTTGAGCTTAGAAATGTGACTTGAAAATGTTGGAGCAATGGAAGGAATGGGGACTAAATAATATAAAATTACTTGATTATTTAACTTTAGAATATTTAACGTCTATTGGTTCTTAAAGTGCAATGATATCACCTCTATACTTTAGATAAGGTTAAATCATTCTGTTTGTTCTTTGAAGGGTATACTTGGGTTATTTCATTAAACCTTTATATTGGTCAGGTGTAAGAAACATGTTGAACTATATACATTTTGTTTTTACTTGTAAGACATTTTTCCTCAATCCTGTAAGCTTTTTGAAGTCATTATAACAACTGCTTTAAATATTAACCAAATGTTATAGAATTAAAATAAAATCTGTTTTAAGATTTTTCTATGTATCACCAATACATCTAATTAAGATTTTTGTCAAATTCACAAAAACTTATACCTAATATCTAACAAAGATTTATACAGATTTAATAACTGATTAAATTGCTTATCCAGAATTTGTTATAGTCAAATCAACAAAATTTTCTCTAAATATCAGTGCATTAATAAATAATTTTTTCAGTGATGAACCAACTTAATAGTGTATTTTACATAGTTCTCTATCCTTTTCCAATTTGATATATCCTTCTGACTGAACGACTTCCAACATGCATAGCATAATTTGCTATTTGTAGAAAAATAGGTAACAAAATTCTAAAAATTTATATTATCAAATTCAAAAAAATTCTTGGAAAAATAACTCATGTACAATTTTTTACCATTATTTACTAATAAAAAGTGTTATTTGCATATACAACATTGTAACAATTAATATTGAAAGTTTTTATAACAAGAATTAAAAGCAATCCATATCAAGTTTTAATTGCAACCAATGTTTAAATAAAAATCACTTTAAATTGATTTAAAGTACCATGCTGTGTATAAATGCATTATAGACTTTTAAGACATGTCTAATTAGTAAATATCACTTATGTTCTTTAACACCTTATTCTCCTATTTTAAATGTTATATCTTAGTTCCTAAATCATAAAATTTATATAGCAAATAATAGGATTAATAGACATTTTGCATACATTTGGAACATTCTCAATAAGCTCTATTTTTGCCTTCCATGAGATTTCATAGCAAATGACACTTGGCGTGCTACAATTTTCATCAATGCATTTATTTGGATCTGACTTCTTATATCACATGTTTGTTTAACTGGAGTATCCAGCATGGTTCTTAGGAACTTTCAAACTTTATGTATAATTAAGGTCTCAAAAACATATATGCTTCCTCTGCAATATATATATATATATATATATTTTAAAAAATAAATTTATGTTTTTCATTATGTATTTATATAAAACATTTTACTCAAGAAAAATTGAAGTAGCTTCTAATAAAAGATATATGTAAATTAAAATAAATAAAATTGTCACAGAAAGGCAACATCATAAAAATGAAGGTATAACAGATGTGCTTAAGATGCAAGTAATTTTTGCTGACTGAGCATCAACTTTGGTTCTGGGCTTCCTGGTTTAAGAAAAGTTTAATTATTATTATTTATATTCAAAACAAGAAGATTTTAATTGAAAATAATTATTTTACTTTCCGAATTTATGTCACTGTGTTTATCATTTAAGGTAATAAAACACTATGAAACATATATTTACCTCATTCAATATACTAGGATACTAATTTCAATTACAAACTTAAATTACTATATATATCATATATAATCACTATGGTTAGCTTGGTAGGGTTAAATATTTTATGGTTAAATATCTTGAGACTAAATATCTAAAGAACCAGATTAAAAACATTTCATGTTTATAATAACTTACCTAACAAGCCCTAAATCCAAATAATGTACTTTCCATTGCCCAGAGCACGGTTTAACGAGTGATACAGCAGTGTGTATGTGTGCTTGTCATTTACTTCATAATAAATCCTGATGTTGCATCAGTTATTTTGACAGCTATTCTCTTCACCACCAATTTGTTTTTAGCCAAAATTATTCCAATTTACAATATTTTAATAAAAAGACAAATTATGTTGAATACTTTTTTCAATGATAGAGTTTTCATCATTTCTAGCAATGAGTGATATATTTTTGTGTTAATAATTATTGATGTCCCAAAATCTACTATATAAATCCATATAGAAAAAGAGAGTGAACAAATGAACGTGTTAAAGAGAAAATTAAGAAAATAATCTAAGTGCCTCTGTAGTTCATAACTTTCTCTTGCTCTTCCCCAAAATGGGCTTCCTAACAGCTGTGATTTTGCATCATAACTCACTACTGGTCATCTAATCCAACCAACATGAATACAAAAGTTGGGACATTCTGACTCTCCTTGGAAATTTGTAATTGAGATTGAGATGATCACTTTCTGTATGTGGCTGAGATGTAAATAGAAATGATTCACTCTTGGCCATATGGCCAATCTGCAGAGAGAAACTATGAGGTAGATAAACAGAAAGTAGTATAAAAAACTGAGTACTTGCAGCCAGTGCCTACATTCTGGGCTTGATGAGTCTCACCTGGATTCTTTCTTTGGGAGCCTGGACATACCTGCACAGTAATGCCTTTAGGCTTTAAGTAGCTCCAAACAGCTTTTTTTTGTTACTTGTAAGCAATCGTTTTTCTCAATGGCTCGAGATGCCTTTTGCATATAAAATCATATTCATTTGGAATTCACCAATAAATTAGTATTAATTAGAATTATATAACTATGTATTGTGTTAGATCTATACAGATTAACAGATTTAGTATGTATGTATATATATACACACATTCATATCTGCCATATGCATGTAAAAAAGCCAATCTCCCTAATGTAAGACACAAAATATATTTAATTTTAATAGAGTTATATAATTGTATATAGACTTTATCATATTTGAAATCTAGTCTATTTATATTTATTCATGTAGAATATAATGATTTAATACCTGTTTATTAGCCCAAATAACATAAATTCAGGGTTAGGTTAACTTTGTGACAGCATTGTTCAATGATTCTAATAGAATCCTTAGAATGCAGAGTTAGTGATTCTCTTCATTTTGTTGGATGACTGTTTTGAACTCCATGTTAATCATTCTCATTTCTATTATCTCAAATAATATTTACTTTAAAAAAGCTAATATTCTTTAGAAAACAGCCTGATTTAGTACACAGACACTAACATCACAATTTTGTATTCTGTTAGAATATGTCACCAACTTGCTCTGCGAACAAAGCAAGTCACACTCTGTTTCAATTTCTTTGTACATATGATGAGGACTAGTGCTGTGCAGCTAGTTGCCCATTTTTCAGGATTTGGATCAACTGATAAAAACTTTTATGGAGATATTAATCTAAAGTTCTCTAAAAACACCAATATAATGGAGACAGACTGATTTTTACACTTTTGTATTATCCAGACAGGACTGAAGGAAATCAGAAGAATTGGAAATGCTATCAAATCAATGTTCATACTGTGCCTGAACTGTAGATAAATGGAAACTATTTTTAGTAACAAAATATGGCCCTTCAGATGAGCCCTTCCTTTAGAAATGGATGGTCTTCAGGTTCACACTGAATTTCACACAGAATAACACAATTTACAAAACCCGGCAACACAGGGCAATTGGGTAATGTGTAAATTGGCTATTTCTGTTTGGAATCAGTATGCACTTTGGCTCCCCTTGGATCCTTTGTAACTGAAAAGTTGCTGAATCTCTACCTAAAATCGAAACTGGAAAAAGAGAGAACAAGAAAGTCAGCCACACGTGACTGGGCATGCTAAAGAATTCTAATATAACAATTCAACTATGTGTTGTATAGTAAAGGGTTATGGTTTTTTTCAATAATTTCCCACCATTTTAAACACTGACACCAATGTCATATACACAATTAATGCTTTATTGAATAATCCACATTTTTATATATTTGCTGTTTATCTCAGAAGTCTCTCCTTCAAACTCTTCAATCTTTACTTTTCTTCACTGTCCCCATATCTTCCTGTAGAGTTTACTCATTTACTCCCTCACTCTTACTGTTTTGTATATAACTCTCTAATGCTTACGGATTTTTCCTATGCTTACTGCTATTTTTGTCTTTTTGTTTTAATTTATCTTTATGTTCCAGTTAAGCTATTTTATCAAAACATTTTTTCTAATTTACTTCTATTCTTTCGTTGTCTGTTACCTTTTTTACATAAAAATATAAATGCAGATAGAACATGACTTTTTGTTACGTCAACAAGATTATATACATATGAACCAAAGAAGCATTTTGACCTAGTATGATGCTAAATGGACATAGCTAAAGTACCCACTTGAAATCCGAATGTATTGTTCTGAGATCCATGCCGAGGCACACCTGGATTTTCACAAGAGGTACGAGTGGGCTCTAAAATGAAGATTAAAAAGATATTAGTCCTTTAAAATTTACAATGCATATATTTCTCTCATAGAAAACAATTTTAAATAATCTGGGGTTTGGTGCAAATTATCTAGGAAATAATAAATAATGTAAATGTAATAACATCTCTCCATGGACAGAAGTCTGTTAATCTTGACGCAAGAAATTCAGGTAGACTTCATTTGATATGAATTATGAAATTCTTGAACTTTGAACCCTTCTAATATAAAAGCACTTGACATTCAACTAGCTCTGTGGATGCAAGATTAAAGAAAGATAAAGGATATGAAAGCAGTATACATGCATATAACATTTGTCCAAAGACCTTGCTAAACTATGATTTGGGGTAGGGTAATATTTCTCTGAAGAAGTCACAGTTTTTTCCCAGAAACAGGACTTGATAGTTTGGATTTTACTGATACCCATTGGATATTCGGGCATAAGAATGGTAGATAGATGAGTCGGTTTATTTGAATGACAGATTATTTAGTTAGTTTATCAGATATGGCATTAATTTTAGGATTACAGAAATGTAGTTACAATCATTTTGAAATCAATATATCTTTTAGATATTTTTGGAACAAATCTAATTTCATATGAAGATTCTTTATTAACTATGAAGATCTAAGTAAAATGTCAGTACTTAATAATGTCATTACCTGAAAGTATCTTTATTTTTCATTTTACTGATGTATGACAAAATTATTTCAAGTGTTTCTTCTGGAAGTTTAAAGTGCCAAAATTAATGTTATGTTTTCTACCAATATTCATTTCTAGTGCCTTCTAATTGCTTCTGTATTTTACACTTGTTTTTATATTTAGCCGACTATAGTTTATAGGATAAAGAAAACCATTAAATGTCACCCCTATTAATTACACAGTTACTGTGCATAATCAGCCTTTAATTAATATTACCTATGCAGTGAGGTGACGAACCACTCCAAGTGCCATCTGCTTGACATATTCTGGTGCTTGATCCCACTAATATGAAAGGAGAACTGCAGCTGAATGAAACCTCTGACTGGTATATAAAGCTTTTGCCTTCTCTTTTTCCTTGGGCAGGTATACCAGGGTCACCACAAAACTTTGCTGGAAATGAAAAGAAAGATGCTTATATCAAAGATTTAGTATTCAGCAGAGTACATAGTTTGGAAAAATGGTGACAATTAATTTGAATATTGAACTAAAGAGATATATTATTCATGATAAAGCTATCCCAATGAAAAATTTTATTTTTTAGCTTATGTGTAGATAAACAAATACTGAATTGAAAACTCAGTATGATATTTAAAAATTAGTTTGATTCAGATGTTTTCTACTTAGTAAGCTACCTTCATAAAGATAGATTTTTTGTACTTTTGTTGTTTTGTATTGACCAAAATCACACCACATATTTGGACTTGTTGGCTGCCGAGTTGGAATATACTCTTGAAAAAGTAGGTGACTCATAGGTATACTTGTCAAAAAGAACCAACCCATAACGCTCCAGACTGCACGCTACAGACTGCAGTGCCCTTTTACATGTACATAAAAAGCTCTGGTAATTTGTTTTATTGTACTCTGAATACTCTGAACACTCAAAGCACAAATCCCAAAATCTTATTGCCTTCCTCTTCAAAATATTGTCGGTATTTTTTAGCATTTTTTTTAAAAGAAAACAAAGCCATCAGAATCTAAATCTATGCCAAACTATGGAATGTCAATGTTCTACAACAAGTACTGAAAAGACCAACTTGATAGACTTCCTAAAAATTTTGATTAGATTATTCCATTCAATATACATTGATCAATTACTAAAGAAAAACATTATTCTAGGTGGTTTGGGGCACTTGAACATGTCAGTAAACAAATACTGTAGGAAATCTGTTTTTGTAAGGTTTATGCATTTGTGAGGGAAGCAAACAAACAAACATAATTAGCAAGTTTTAAGGAAAGGTAGTATGTGAAAAAGTGGTAAGTCCTATGGGAAAAAAAAATCATTCAGATGAAAGCGATCAAAATTGTATGTACATGTGGTGGTGTGTGTTAGGAGGTGGGGGAAGATCTTAAATAAAGTGACGAACGTGTCTCTCACTGAGAAAAGATTTAGGGAAACAAAATACTTCACCACGCTGAAGTCCTAAGGGAGGGCATTCTAGATAGAGTAAACAGCACTGCCAAAGTCCTCTGCTGGGGCATGGCTAGCTTTTTAGAGGAAGATAAGGAGGCCTGTGTGGCTAGAACAGAGTGAGCATGCAGAAGTGTAGTGGAGAATGAGAGCAAATGGTTTCAAATGTATCAGACAACCCAGGCAAATGCACCTTTATCAAATGCTTTCAAGGTTTTTATTGTGGCAAAAATAATACACAACATATAAGTTATAAATTTAACCATTTTCAAATGTACTCGGTTTTCAAATGTTCAGCACCTAAAAGCTTGTTTCCCTCTGAAGAAAACAAACGGCACCAACCAAATGCTTTTAAGTATAAATGTTGCCTTAAGAGGATTATAGGTTGGGTGCCCATAAAATGCATTATCCAAATCGAGAAACTTTTGATAGTGAAAGGTGATTCTAAACATACAAGAGATTGGCCACAACAATGAGAATAAACTTGGCATGCCCGAGCCATCTAGAACGCATGTATACCTTAATTATAGACTACCATAATCTTGGCCTTAATGTCCAAATAAAACCTTCCCTGAAATTCAAGACTATAGAATAAACTAGGATTTTTTTTTTTTTTTTTTTTTTTTGAGACGGAGTCTCGGTCTGTCGCCCAGGCTGGAGTGCAGTGGCGGGTCTCAGCTCACTGCAAGCTCCGCCTCCTGGGTTACGCCATTCTCCTGCCTCAGCCTCCGAAGTAGCTGGGACTACAGGCGCCTGCCACCTCGCCTGGCTAGTTTTTGTATTTTTTAGTAGAGACGGGGTTTCACCGTGTTCGCCAGGATGGTCTTGATCTCCTGACCTCGTGATCCGCCCGTCTCGGTCTGTCGCCCAGGCTGGAGTGCAGTGGCCGGATCTCAGCTCACTGCAAGCTCCGCCTCCCGGGTTTACGCCATTCTCCTGCCTCAGCCTCCGAAGTAGCTGGGACTACAGGCGCCTGCCACCTCGCCTGGCTAGTTTTTGTATTTTTTAGTAGAGACGGGGTTTCACCGTGTTCGCCAGGATGGTCTTGATCTCCTGACCTCGTGATCCGCCCGTCTCGGCCTCCCAAAGTGCTGGGATTACAGGCTTGAGCCACCGCGCCTGGCCATAAACTAGGATTTTTAAACCTCCTTTTAGTAGCATTTAAGAGACTACTAGGAGTCTTTTTTAAAACAATTACTTTTAAAATTAAATTACATTTTCAAAACAATTAAAATGAAAAGTAATCATTAACAAGTATTTATGACAAGCCCAGAGCCAATATCATACTGAATAGGCAAAAACTGGAAGCATTCCCTTTGAAAACCGGCACAAGACAAGGATGCCCTCTCTCGCCACTCCTATTCAACACAGTATTGGAAGTTCTGTCCAGGGCTATCAGGATAGAGAAATAAATAAAGGTATTCAAATAGGAAGACAGGAAGTCAAATTGTCTCCATTTGCAGAAGACATGATTGTATATTTATAAAACCCCACCATCTCAGCCCAAAATTTCCTTAAGCTGATAAGCAACTTCAGCAAAGTCTCAGGATACAAAATCAATGTGTAAGAATCACAAGCATTCTTATACACCAATGACAGACAAACAGAGAGTCAAATAATGAGTGACCTCCCATTCACAGTTGCTACAAAGAGAATAAAATACCTAAGAATAGAACTTACAAGGGATGTGAAGGACCTCTTCAAGGAGAACTACAAACCACTGCTCAAGGAAATCAGAGAGGACACAAATAAATGAAAAACATTTCATGCTCATGGATAAGAAGAATCAATATTGTAAACATGGCCATACTGCCCAAAGTAATTTATAGATTCAATGCTATCCCCATCAAGCTACCACTGACTTTCTTCACAGAATTGGAAAAACTACTTTAAACTTCATATGAAATTTAAAAAGATCCTGCATAGTCAAGAGAATCCAAAGCAAAAAGAACGAAGCTGAAGGCATCATGTTACCTCACTTCAAACTATACTACAAGGCTACAGTAATCAAAACAGCATGGTGCTGGTACCAAAACAGATATATAGACCAATGCCACAGAACAGAGGCCTCAGAAATAACACCACACATCTACAACCATCTTATCTTTGACAAAACTGACAAAAACAAGCAATAGGGAAAGATTCCCTATTTAACAAATGGTGTAGGGAAAACTGGTGAGCCATATGCAGGAAACTGAAATTGGACCCCTTCATTACATCTTATACAAAAATTAATTTGAGATATATTAAAGACTTAAATGTAAGACCTAAAACCATAAAAATCCTACAAGAAAACCTAGGCAATACAATTCAGGACAGAGGTATGGTGCAAAGACTTCATGTCTAAAACACCAAAAGCAATGGATACAAAAGCCAAATTTGACAAATGGAATCTAATTAAACTACAGAGCTTCTGAACAGCAAAAGAAACTATCATCAGAGTGAACAGACAATGTAGAGAATGGGAGAAAATGTTTGCAATCTATTCGTATGACAAAGGGTTAATATCCAGAATCTACAAAGAACTTAAGCAAATTAACAAGAAAAAAACAAACAAAAAAAAAACCCTTAAAAAAGTAGACAAAGGATATGAACGGCTACTTTATGCAGTCAACAAACATACAGAAAAAAGCTCATCATCACTGGTCATTAGAGAAATGTAAATCAAAACCACAATGAGATATCATCTCACGCCAGTTAGAATGGCGATCATTAAAAAGTCAGGAAACAACAGATGCTGGAGAGGATGTGGAGAAATGGGAATGCTTTTACACTGTTGGTGGGAATGTAAATTCGTTCAACCACTGTGGAAGACAGTGTGGCGATTCCTCAAGCATCTAGAACTAGAAATACCATTTGACGGCTGGGCACAGTGGCTCACACCTGTAATCCCAGCACTTTGGGAGGACGAGGTGGGCAGATCACAAGGTCAGGAGATTGAGACCATCCTGGCTAACACAGTGAAACCCTATCTCTACTAAAAATACAAAAATTTTAGCCTGGCATGGTGGTGGGTGCCTGTAGTCCCAGCTACTTGGCAGGCTGAGTCAGGAGAATGGCCTGAACCTGGAAGGCAGAACTTGAAGTGAGCCGAGATCGCGCCACTGTACTCCAGCCTGGGGTATAGAGTGAGACTCCGTCTCAAAAACATACTTGCCTTAGAAATCCCATTACTGGGTATATACCCAAAGGATTATAAAGCATTCTACTATAAAGACACAGGCACACGTATGTTTATTATGGCACTATTCACAACAGCAAAGACTTGGAACCAATCCAGATGTCTATCAGTGATAGACTGGATAAAGAAAATGTGGCAAATATACACCATGGAATACCATGCAGCCATAAAAATGGATGCATTCATGTCCTTTGCAGGGACGTGGATGAAGTTGGAAACCATCATTCTCAGCAAACTAACACAAGAACACAAAACCAAACAACTCATGTTCTCATTCATGAGTGGGAGTTGAACAATGAGAACACATGGACCCAGGGAGGCGAACATCACACACCGGGGGTTCAAAGTGTGAACCCTGTCGGGGGTTCAGGGTCTGGGAAGGCACAGCATTAGGAGAAATACCTAATGTATGTGATGGGTTGATGGGTGCAGCAAACCACCATGGCACATGTATACCTAGGTAACAAAACTGCACATTCTGCACATGTAACCCAGAACTTAAAGTATTAAAAAAAAAAGAAAAAAAAAATCTTTGTAGGCACCACACAGAAAGCATCCCTTTTCTTAGGCCCAGGATAGCATAGTTTCTGTCATCCTGAATTCTAGGTTTCTCATTTATATACATTTATTGGTAATTTACATTCATGTGTGTGCATGTGTGTATTTGTGTGTATGGCATATATGTATGTGTGTATATGTATATATAGGCACTATTTTTATTTTATTGCTAAAAAGAATGCTGATAACAATATTCTTGAACATATTTCCTCATGCACATGTATGAAAATTCCAGTAAGGCATACATTTAAAAATAAAATTTCTTGGCAATAGACTCTGCAAGTCTTTAACTTTACTAAATAATAGCAACTAGTTTTGCAAATGGCTGTGTCAATTTACACATCCATCATGAGTCTATAAAGGTTTACGAATTGTTCCATACCCTCACTAATATTTGATATTGTGTAATGTTTTTTTCAATCTCCTGAGAGGAAATAGCTGTCCAGGTATTTTGACCATTTTTGTTGTATTGCCTTGATATATATTCTAAATATTGTCATTGTTTTCACACATATTGATTACATTGTACAAGTCTGTGATTGGTCTCTGATAATGAGAAATTTTCATATTTCAACATACCTGATTTTTTTCACTTTTTCATTTGTGGGTTATACCATTTGCATCTTGCTTAAGAAATTCCTTCTAAACTTGAGGTCATTTAGACAGATTCTAAATGTTTAAAACTTTTGTATTTAAATCTCTGATAAATCTGGCACTGATTTATTTGTTGTGGGTGTGTGTATGTGTGTGAACTAATTGCCTTACAGAATTAATTAAAATGTCCATTCTTTCCCTACTGATTTGTTCTATAATATATCACATATGTATAAATGGCTCTGTGTTCTCTACTCTATAACATTGTTTTACTTTCTATACCTACATCAATACCATATTGTTTTAATTACTACAGCAATATAGTTTTTATATCTGCCAAGGACTATGCTATATTCCAGGGGCACAGCAGCAAATAAAACAACGACAACAAAAAATTCTCTGCTTTCAGGGAGTATAAATTTGAGTAGAGGACATAGTTCCAATAAACAAGGTAAATAAAATGTACAGTATGTCTTAATAAAAAATAAGAAGTGAAAAGGGAATGTTAAGGAGAATAAATAAAGCCTGGAAGGGAAGTGTTATGTCAGTGATGAAATTCAAATAAGGTGACCAGAGAAGGCAATAATGAAAAGAGAAATTTTTAGTAAAAAGCTGAAGGAATAAAAGGAAATTTCCAGGTAAAGTGAATAGTGAACATAAAAGCCCTCTTCTAAAAGCATAGCTGAGGGCTCCTGGGTTTCTGGAGCGGAGTGGATGAGGGGGTGAGTAGTAAGATATGATGAAATCAAAGGAATACAAGAAAAAAGTCCTATGAGCATATAGGGGATTTAGTTTCCAATTTGAATGAGGTGAGAAAACCCTGGAGGGTCCTAAGCAACTTAGACGGTTAGCTCTGCATAATGTCAAGGCCATGAGACGGGTAGAATCCTCCTCTATCCAGTGCTAGGAAGGAAAAAAGGACTAGGAACAGGATAATGCTAGACAACTCTCTGAATGACTACACTGTCCAGATAATGTTCTACAATCATTTATGTAAAACTGTAAGAGGAGTTTGTTTTGTTTGTATTCTTCCAAATTAATCTTGAAGTAACACTTGCTAGGTATATAGTATACAGCAACCTCTGTAAAAAAAAAAAAAAAAAGCAAACAAACAAACAAAACCCCCTTATCTCCATGCTTACCCTGGTAATTTTAGATGTATAATCCCAATCATTATCATGACAAATGCCATCATAAGAACTTTATTTGAACAAATATGTAGAAGGGACATGGATTTATTGCCTAAAAAGATTTGGGAACAAATTTCAGAGTATTCGGCTAAAACAAAAAGGACCTAAATAAAAATAATTTTCAAGCAGTAGAATAAATTTTAGGCTGTCTCTAATTTGAGAAATAATTTTGAAAAATAAGAGAAGTCTATAAACAAAACCTTTTAGTGTAAAATTTTGAATCAGAGAAGGAGAAACAATGGTTTAATCACATGAAAAGTAGCTACATTGGTAGTAAATAGTGATTTTTCTTTGAACCCTGATTAGGCATTGAAGGAAGCTTAACAATCTCATATTTGTGCTAGAAAAATTTGAAAATTTTAAGTAACAGTTGTCACGTTAAATCGTACTTACGTAAGCACTGCGGTACTTCACCACTCCAGGTACCGTTCCCGACACAGGTCAAAACAGCAGGGAAGGATAGCTCATAGCCTGGAGAACAGATGTAGCTAATACTAAAGCCCCAGTCGAAATTTGTTCCTTCCAGCCTTCCATTAGAGATCTGGGGAGGAGTTGGGCACGTAACAGCTGCAATTACATTAAAAGTAATTAGACACAGCTGTTGAAATATCCTGAGTGTTAAAGATATAAATAAATATCATTAGAAGAAGCATATGTGCTAATTTAACCTTTGTGAGGACAATACGTTGTGACATGTTTTATTCTCCCAGTAGTATTCCTGAGACATCCCTGGAATTAATCCCTGTAGAATGCAACTTTTTCTTGGCAACATAATGGCTATCGGTTGTCAGAGATTCTTACAAAATAGCAAGCTGTTTGACATCTCAGAGAAGGCAAACAGAGATTGACCTTCAATCTAGTATACTGTAAGTGATAAATTATTGGTTTTATATAAAATTATTTTCCAATGACCTTTAGACAGACAAGACTTGGGTTATTTGGCTATATATAGTATCAGCATCTTAACCATGGAATTTGAAGTACTTCTGTGACATTTTTGAAAATGCAGGTCATATATCTTATTATAATATTCCAAGTTAGTTCCCTTAATCACTTAGATTCATATGCTACAACTTATTATTATAGGGTTTATAAATGCATTTTAAATTGTTTTTTAAAAATGTATTTTGTTTAAATTGGTTTAAGTTATCTTTCAGCAAAGACAGGTTGGATAAGATAGAGATGCAAGGATAAGGAAGCGTATCAACTTCAAAATCTAAATATTAGGAATGACTGTAATTATGAGGACTAAAAACATATATGAATAACTTTTTACAGTTGAGTAATATCTAATTCATATCAGTATGAATTAATAAGTGTATAGAATAACATCTAAAATATAAAATGTCTGCTCATATATTTTCATATAATGTGTATTTATAGTAATCTGATACAGAAACTTAATCAACGAGGAAAGACAAACACATTGAAATTATTAATTTTGTTAGATTATAAGTCAGTAAGATATTAAACTATTAATTCACAAACATTTAAATAGAAATCTAAATGAAAAATCTTAATTATTAAAAATCTAATTATTATAAAACAATAAGTTGTCTGACATTGCATGTACAGTATTCTACAAGTAATCATAAAAATTGGCCAAAACATTTATAAAAATATTTCCAGTGGAAAAACAAACAGCATAACGTAGCAAATTTATGCCTGTATTGACTAACAGATTAATTCTAGATTGTATTATATGAAAAAACAAGTTTTCCCATTATTTAAGAAAAAGTACAGTTCTATAATTCAGGCTGGCTGTTCTCGAATTATGGAAAGTATTTTTCCCCATCCTTGAATGACTTGATCCAAGTGGATCAGCAAATTACAGTTACAATTCATCAAGGTTATATTATTTTGAAAATATTCATCAATTAATATAAATAACAGTGGTGAATGTGGACATAATATTTTACTTCTTTTGGTTACATTAAAGCTTATTGTCATTACTCACAATAAGATATAATGTTTTAGTCAAAATATTATTTTAAATTCTACATATTAAAATAACGTTTTTAAAAAACAGTCATTTTTAGTACTAGAAAAATAAATGCAACCTTGAACTAAAAAAGTTTATTTAAATATACTTTAAATTTTGTATATAAAAATAGCAAAATATGTACTGGTTACCATTTTTAAATGTTAAAGAAATCATTATCATACCTCTGCAAGTTGGCATTACTCCACTCCATGTGCCATTAATTGTACAAGTCCTGATTCTGGAGCCATTCAATTCCATCGTGTAGCCTGGCTGGCACATGTAAGAAACATTTTGTCCAACCACATAATCATCTCCATATCTCAGTCCATTGGCTGGTATACCTGGGTCTCCACAACTGATTACTGTCAGTATTGGATTAGAAGAGCAGATGGTTAATGTGGCATGTATTTAATGGAGAGGAGTAGTAAGCATATGGCATACTTAATATATAAGCAGGAAAATTAGTTATCATGTTCATTTTAAATTGTAAAACATCAGCATATTTAAACCACATACTGGCAACTTCTGATTATGATCAGGTATGCTTATTACAGATTTTACACATATGGTTCAGAAACTGTCATTTAGCCCCTGAAAAGGCTAGGTTAATATGTCATTATGTTGTAGTGAATTTGATGCAGTAACCTCTTCTAACCTTCACTATAAGACCACACAGAAAATAATCTGCAGAATCAGATTTCTGACATAATACATGAAATCCATATTCCTATATATGGCTACTGAAATATCTAATTTATCAGGCATGCTGGATGGTGAGCATATTTTCTGCAGTGTCACTCAGAAAGACAAACCCCAGGAAATTGCAACCTTCACTCTGGAATGTGCTTGTTATAAGAAATGCAGATGTATGAGGGACCATCCCATCCAAGTCCTCCACCAATACGTGCTGGTGCTTCCAGGCCCAAATAGGGACTGTCACTGCTCTGTTCTGCCCCAAGAGTCCATTAATATATCCAACTCTGACCATCCCCACGTTTGCATTCAATCCCTAAAAGGAGGTAGGACAACAGTGTAATGTGAACTTCTCTTTACTGGTGACACAATGGATGACCAGGGTGGAGGGTGTCACGTTTTCCAGAGCAGGGATGGAAATGGGGAGGCCATGCAGGATCAGGGGCACCAGGTTGTCAGAAGCAAAAGGTCTAGACCCATCCCAAGGACACAAGAAAGAAGGCAACAAGGCAGACTGCACATGAACAGAAGCTCCAAGCCCTGAGCATATGCTCCACTGTTCCAGTGGACTTCAATTACAAAACGTTGATTTGAAGATAAAATTATTAAGAATTTTGAGATGGTTATCACAGAGCACTAAACTATAAGCAGAAGACTTCTGAGCATGAGGTTCTATGAATTGCGCTGGCCTCATGCCCGTGAGTGTGAGTACATATATAATATTATCATTTCTTTATAATGCCACCCAAAATGTTTCAGAAAGACTTGAGACAGTTTAGAAACACAAATAACAATTTTATTAAAAATGTGTTTTGTTTAAATACAAACATAAGATTCAAACATAACAAAGATTATATATGTCACACAAGTGCTAACTGTTTTGAGGCACAGGATTTAAGCATAATTTGGGCAGAAAATTGGCTAAAAACTTTCTGGCAGCTAAGAAAACAAAAAGTACAAGTTACACTTCATTTTCTGGAGATAAAAAACTGTAGTATACTTACATGCCTTTTAGTCTGCTAAATCTTTTGGTTCATAAAAGGGTAATTTCTCCAGGCAAATCTGGGCTATTCTCTCTCTCTCTCTCTCTCTTCTCTCTCTCTCTCTCTCTCTCTCTCTCTCTCTCTCTCTCTCTCTCTCTCTCTATTTCTCCAGGTAAATCTGGGCTATTCTCTCTCTCTCTCTCTCTCTCTCTCTCTCTCTCTCACTCTCTCTCTGTCTACTCCTTTTTCTCTCTTTTTAAAATTCACTTTTCCCAATATTTTGGAGATCCAGGATTAAAGACTAAGAATGAATTAAGGCATGGAAAACCTTAATAACACCTTAGTTACATAGTATTATGTTACCATTAAGAATTGTTAATGTCAAGTTTCCTTTCATATTCTATTCTGTTGATTCTAAGAAGTTTTAAGATTATGAAAATGGCATTTAAATTAAAGAACATCATTCAGAGCATTCAACCTCATAACTTTTGGAGCCCTTAAGATAGTTTGATGAAATTAAACTCTTTGAGTGTTTCTTTCTCAATCATAATAGAGTTTTATATTCAGGACTGCTTTCTTTGCTATGATTATTGGGGAGTAAAAAGATTTTTTTTTTAATATACTACTGAGTTGGACAGAAAATCAAATAATCCTACTCATTTACTGACAATATGTTATCTCTTTTTACAGTTTAAAAATTTACAACAATGTAAAAATGAGTATAAGCCTTCAATATATTATATTTTTTTATTTCATATTTATAACCAAGATTTTTAACTAGGAAGAGGAAATTAAAGAGAACACCTATAAAGTGTTGTTGTTTTCTGGGCAGTGCTTTCCAGATTGCATTAGAATCTTGGCAAGGAGAAACAGCCAGCCTGGTCATAGGGCACATGAGCTGAGATGCAGCCACCAAAAGAGAGGACAGACCGTTTATTTTACAGATGCACGAAGAAAGAGTTCTGCATGTCATGGCAGCACCATGAATGAAATGCCTGACAACAAAAGCTTTAGAAGGGTTTGTTTGGTGACTTTCTATTGAAGCAAAGGCTAGTCAAAGAGGCAGTTTCCAAGAGCAACAGTCTTTGTAAACAGCACCTGCTCTGCAAGTCAACTCATTCACTACCAGCTTGTTTTCAGCAACAACCAAAAAAAGACTTTTGGTTTTTTCAGGAAAAAACCTTAGAATAGTAACTCTTTAGGCCTTCACCCGAAAATTCAGAGATATCGTCGCATGACAACAAATTCAGAGATACCATTGCATGATAAGAAGATCATCGACCTTCTTAAACACACATCTCTCTCACGTAAACACGCCAATAAACTCCATAAAGGCAGATATTTTGACTCTTGTATGCTGTTTTCTTAAAAGTCTCATGTAGTGTGTGATTCATCATAAGAGATTAAATATCTGTTTGAAGGATAAATAAATGAATGAGTATGTAAAGGAATCATTAATTTGTCAGCTCAAATTCTCAAAAACACGTAAATTATTTGAAAGGTCTGAATTTGTTTTGTGGGAGGTTTCTCTTTGGCCTATATGTAATTGATGCCCATCTGGCATCATTTATGACAAATCCAAGTAAATAACCTCTATGCTACAAATAAAACATAATTGTGGTAATTCTAGTTATTCTATGCTGCTTTAAAACTACTTTCTCTTTTAACTTCTTATACAAGCATTATAAACGTGCATTTTAAAATCAAATAAAATCACATTACTTTTTTCACAGAATTCAGTTTTTCATTCAATATCTAATGGATATTTTTGCGTGTATCCATTAATACACATAGACAAGCATACCATTTTAATGGCATATTAATCCCATGCAATATAATTTATGCAACCAAATTCCTATGGACTGGTGTTTGAGTTATTCCATTGTTTTTCTATTACAGACAATGGAGCAATGAACATGCTTGCCTGAGCATCATTACACATGTATGTGCTCTGCCAGATTTCTAGCTGCAAGACCAGAACAGTGTTCTACTGTAGCAAAATGAAGTTCCAGAAAGATGGCTAAACGATTCCTCTCATAATACTTCTGATTTTACATAATCTCCATATTCAAAAGTTGGTTTCTTCTTTGGATCTCAAAAGGTAGGGTTTCTCTACCTTAAGCTTGAACCTATTGACAATTTCAGTCAAATAATTCTTGGTTGTGAGGGGCTGCACCGTGCCTTGTAGAATGTTCTGCGATATATCTCTGGCATCTACCTGCTAGATACAAAAGCACACCCTGCCCCTGCACTGTGACCATCAAAAAGTATCTTCAAACATTTCCGAATGTCCCCTGGGAAGCAAAATCCTCTCTAGTTGAGAACTGCTGCGCTGAGGAATAGCTCACACTCCTTGAAGAGATTTAGATTTTTTTTATCTTCACTTCAATCAGTTTTACGCTGGAATATCCCCAGCCCTCTCTTGTGTAAGACTAACCCCATCTTCCTGACCTGTCCTCTATTGGAAAAACATCTTTGAGAATTTTCAGATTTGTGACGAAAATTCACTCAGGGGCATTTCTATAGTGGCTATTTGGAAAAAGAAGACTTAGATTCATTTATCACCTGGACCTGATTAAATATGGTGTCCTTAGCCCAAAGGAACAAGACTTCCCAGATGCAGGGTGCTGGGCATTGGTAATTTTGGAAGCAGAAGTCCAGTCAGTTTTCTAAAAATATCATCCAAGAAAATGAATAAGCCCATGTCTTTTTAGACCAGAAAGCTAATTCTTACTGTACTTGGCAAGCCCTGCCTCAGCACTGTTTGTGTCTCCTTCGCAAAATACCATATGCACTCTGAATATGATGGGCTTTAGGTAACAGAGGTGGTACTGCCTGTTAGACATTGAAAGCTAAGGATCCTCTTATAATTTAATATCCCAAAGCATTTTGTACTGACAAAAAAAAAATGTTTTTTGAAAGAGTAATTACATGTACTTACTATATCTTCTCTCTGTGTCTGAACATCATAGAAAATAACTTCACTACATTTTTAATCAAGGTATTGATTTGAGCTATCTGGTATTATGGCAAATATGTTTTTCTTCTAGTTTGGTTTAGTTCTGTGCATGTTTCTTCACATTTATAATTCTTCTGTCAAAGTGTGCATAACATTTGAATGCATGATCTTGATTTCAAGATACAATATTTTACCCACCCAGGAGGCAACTAGTTATTCTGAGGAAACTTCTCCTTCCACCACTGGTAGTGGGCTTAATGAGGACATGTCTAGAATTACAAAAAATGAGTGTTGAGAAAACGGAAAAGATTTTGCTTGTGAGGCATACTTTTAGAGGTAGATTAATTAGACTTGCAATTTCCCAACTCACGTATAGTCTGAAGCCAGTTGAGTAACAGCAGGTAGAATTTAGATGAGTAAAAGTTTATGCTTTTACCAACATCTCTACTATGGCCAAGCATAGGGGAATGGAGACTTTATCATTATTATTAAATCATATGTATTCCAAAAATGTTTATAAAATCATTGAAATGAACAAGGAAAATCACAGCTGACACATTTCCACATTTAATTGAACTAGAATTTCTAACAAACAGAGGGGTGTGTGTGTGTGTGTGTGTGTGTGTGTGTGTTACTGCTGGACAGTCAAGCAAATGAAAAGGTACAGTTGCAAATAACTCCAGTGGGAAATTCTCAAAGGTGAAAACTGCTTGGAATGCCAATGTTACCTCACTGGTCTGTGAAATATTAGGGAACAGATACTTTACCGACTGAACTCTGTCTTCTCAGTTCCTGGCAAAGTGACCAATGATAGTAAGTTTTGTTTAAATTATTTTTTATTAACTGAATCTATAAAAAATCCAATTCCATTATATACTAACAATTATCTTTCTACTTTATTTTTAAAGGTATTTTAGAAAAGCAATTGCTCTAATATAAGTTAAAGATTTTTGAAAAGCTAAAAATTGGATTATTCCTCTGATTTTTCATTACTCAGGAGGAACTAATTGCCCAAAGATAACTAGCCAAGATAAAAAACAATCAAAAACTTCTTAAAGTGACCAAACTTATGATCAAAAAGTAAAAAGAAATCCAAATAAAATTGAAGTCTTTATATTTTGTTTTCATCACATAGTTTAACTATATTTTAAGGGCATTATTAATTTTCTCAAGGGCCTCTATTTATTCTTTCATGCTCAAATCAGCCTACATTGAAACATTTATCATATAATCAGTTTTGCTGATTTTCTTTCTTTGAACCGATATTGTCATAAAGCTAGTAGATCCTCTTTGTGAGTGATTATGTATGAGATTCAACGAGCACTCTTGCTCACTTGCTTTGACTCATCACATTAAAATATCTCATCTCTTGTGAGATCTGCAGACTTATTTATTGACGTATGTTACATTTGCTTTGTATATCTGACAAAAATATCATTGATCATAAATAGGAAAGTGTAAGTTAAACTGGAAGTATTGTTTAACAAAAGCAAATTTTACAAACGGTCGTTTCATTAAGAAACGATATAATTTTGCAAAATCCAAATTGTTAAATGCAGAGAAAACAGAAATTAGAAATTTTTTAGAGAAATTGGTTATAAATTAATGAGACATTTTCATATGCCTTATTACCAATGTTCTATTTATTATAGTATGTCATATACATTTGACCATTGTAGTAAAGACAGAGAATAAAGCAAGAAAACTAAATGGAGAAAAATACAGAAGAAGAGATAAAAGTATACTCAAGAACATGGATTGTTGAATGAAACAGACTTGGGTTTAAATCTCAGATTCTGCAGTTACTAGTTGTGTTCCCATAGAAAAGAAAGTTGTTTCCTCTCTAAGGAACCATTTATTTGAATGTGAAATAAAAAGGATAATAGTATATATCTCATAGATTTGTTGTAATAATGCAGATAATTATGTAAATCAGCACAAATATGAACAAATGGTAAGCACTCAATAACAGATATTATTATTTATGAGAAGAAATAAAACAATTAGCATAAAAGGAATAAAGGCTTTGCTTCTTCAGAGCTATGGTTTTAATGTGTCCTCAAAATTCATGTGCTAATTTAACCCCCAATTCAATAGTATTAAAAGGTAGGGACTTCAGGAAGTTATTAAGTCGTGAGGGCCCTCTCCTCACGAATAAGGTCAGTGCCTTCTGAAAGTGTGGGAGGGAACTATTAATAGCTAGGCCCCTTTTTGCTCTTTTACCTTCTGCCAGTCAGGGCATAACATGCACCCCTTTTATCATGTGAGGACATGGCAACAAGGTGCCATCTTAGAAGCAACAAGTAGCCCTCACCAGACACAGGATCTGCTGGCACCTTGATCTTGGACTTCTCAGCCTCCAGAATTTTAAGAAATAAATGTTTGTTCTTTAATATTTACCCTCTCTCAGGAATTTTATTATAGCAGCACAAATAGACTAAGACATTCAGGTTTTCTAAAAATTGCTATTAAGATGTTGATTTGAAAATTTCAGCTACTTTAAAGTTTTTGCATACCTCATTAATTTAATTCAAATTCATATAGTAACTGGGATACCTCATATAATTTATTTCAAATTCATATAGTAATTGGCATATAGTAACCATAAAATGTATAAAGTCCTGGCATATAGCAACCATAAAAATTGTGTCTACAAAGGCAATTATAACAAATCCAAATTTATTAAAAACATATTTACACTTGAAATTAGCCTTCTAGTGGGTATAGAGAATAATTAATATGAATGGAAAATTTCATCTATGTTTGTGAAATACGGATGAAATTATTGTTTAGTGTTGAGCTCTGCCAGTAGTTAGGAAATGCTTTAAATGCTTTGATGCCTGAGTTTCTTGATCTAGGCAATGTGAGTCTAGGACAATCCCCAAAATAATATAATTCTACCAATCATATATTTAAATTTACTTTCATTGCAAATTAATGAGAAGGAATCTGAAGCACTGGTTCTAATTTAATTTGATCACCACATATAAACACTATCACTATGCTAGATTCTTTTTTTTTTTTTTTTTTTTTTTGAGACGGAGTCTTGATCTGTCGCCCGGGCTGGAGTGCAGTGGCCGGATCTCAGCTCACTGCAAGCTCCACCTCCCGGGTTTACACCATTCTCCTGCCTCAGCCTCCCAAGTAGCTGGGACTACAGGCGCCCTCCACCTAGATTCTTTAATTATAGAATTTTAGGCCATTTTAATTTCTACTGAAACCTCTCTCTTTGCTTCTTTTTGGGGGTTTTTCTTTTCACTTTTTGTTTGGATTGTTAATGGGGTGTTAGTAACTTTTTGCCTATGAAGTAAATAAACTTGCAGATTCTCAGTTTTTAGTTTAATAGCAGTTCATTGTTGAAAAGTTAACAAATTACTTTACTCATTACAATATTTCTCTTTGAAGAACTGACAGAGAAAAACAAACTTTCCTTATACTTTTCCTATGTTATTCATAATCAATCTGTCTTGAATCAAATGACTTTTAACTTAACATTCCTAAGGAAAAATGAAGACCATTCAATAAAAATGTCAATGTAATTTTCCATCACAAAAATAGGAATATTTATTTATTTTTACTTTACTAAAATTGGAAGACAGCTGTAAATAAAGATTGAGTTATTTATCCATAAATAAACAAAATTGTTATTCATTTAAAAAAAAGAAAGTGTTCCTCAGAATATTTCTGTTGCTCTTAACTATTTTCATTATTTCACTCTCTTCAATAATGAAAACATTGTATACGCCAGAACCTATGTGCTATGTTAGCCATACAATTGTAGGCCCTATCTGCAAGTAGTTTAAAATTGAGTTGGAATGGTAAGTCACGTATACTGATAACTAAAATAAAATTTGTCTATTTAAGTCTGCCACCAACAATTTCCTGAGTTGCTCTTATTCATCAGGTGCTATGCTCTACCATAAAGAGTCAGTGAGATAAACAGACCCAGTCACTACTACTCTATAAAGTTTACAGTTTAGTGTTATAGGTAATATACAAAAAAAAAAAAAAAAAAAAAAAAAAGCTATACAGTATGGAGAGGTTACCTTTAGCTAAAAAGGATATGAGGAGGAAATGCCCTGAGGTGTTTTGCCAGATGTTTCACATGACCTGATACTTAAAAGGTGGATAAGAGTTTTAAAGGCTAAGGTGGGATAGTGTTAAGTTGTTCCCTATTGCAAAAATGAGGTCTAAGTAAGTAAGAGGAATTCTGCTTTCTTTCAACATGGAGTAACAAGGAAGAATTTACCTTCCATTTGAAAGAACCAAAACAAAAAAAAAAGAAAGAAAGAAGAAAGAAAGAAAGCGTGTATTTTTTTTAAAGAAAAGAAAGATTTCAGGCCGGGCGCGGTGGCTCAAGCCTGTAATCCCAGCACTTTGGGAAGCCGAGACGGGCGGATCACGAGGTCAGGAGATCGAGACCATCCTGGCTAACACGGTGAAACCTCGTCTCTACTAAAAAGTACAAAAAAAAAAAAAAAAAACTAGCCGGGAGAGGTGGCGGGCGCCTGTAGTCCCAGCTACTCCAGAGGCTGAGGCAGGAGAATAGCGTGAACCCGGGAGGTGGAGCTTGCAGTGAGCTGAGATCCGGCCACTGCACTCCAGCCTGGGCAACAGAGCAAGACTCCGTCTCAAAAAAAAAATAAATAAAAAAATAAAAAAAATAAAAAAAGAAAGATTTCAAAACAGTGGACATCAGGCAACAAAGCACAGTGATTCTTGAGTGACAGGAAACAAATTAGATGAATCCCCTGATTGCCTCATGTTACTACCTTAAGAGAGTTTCAAGTCTGTGGCACAGGAAAGAGGATCCTATGCAGAGCCCAGCAGACTCCTTGAGTTGAGAAGACGGATTTGAGAGCCAAGAGAAAACTGTGCAGGTAGAGTTTATGGGACACAATACCAGAGAGGACATTGACAGATAAATATCTCCAGAGATATAGGAAGGAAATTCCTTAAGTTGTCAGCAGATTTCTGATCAGCTCCTGAGGAAACTGCCCAAGGTTTGAGAAAAAACTACCCCAAAAGATGAGATGTAACAATATCTGGAGCTGACATGGAGTCAGGAATGCCACTTGTCATACAGAATTCTATACCCAGCAAAAATATGTTTTTTAAAAAGTGAAATAGAAACACATGCACACAAAGAAAAGCTAAAAACATATCATAAGTAGAAATGTATCATAAGACAAATTTAAAGCCCTTCCAATGGAAGAAAAATAATACCTTATGCAAATATGTATCTACACAAAAAAATTACAGCACTTGAAGTAGTAATGACGTACATAAATAAGATTTGTCTTACTATTTAAATCTCTTGAAGAAATAGTTGACTAATTAAAGTTGTTTAACAGTGCTGTGTGGTGTTTTAGTGTTTGTAACATTTACTAAGTAAAATGTTTGACTACACGAGCATTTTCATAAAGAACCTGACTCCATTGTGATGCTTCAAGTTCTACCTCCCCATTCCACTTCTACTCCACATCTGGGCAAGCTGACAAGAAAGTCTGCTTGCTTCCCTCCTTTGGCATCAGCAGGGAAGTTCAAACCATGCAAACGCTGGGACACCCACAGGAACTTTTCCCAAGTTCCTACCACTGACCACAGTAAAAATAGCGAAACTATATGTAGAAGTACATTTTCACACTGCTGATAGAGACATGTCTGAGACTGGATAATTTACAAAGAAAAAGAGGTTTAGGCTGGGCACGATGGCTGTTACCTGTAATCCCAGCACTTCGGGAGGCCAAGGCAGGTGGATCACCTGATGTCGGGAGTTCGAGACCAGTCTGACCAACATGGTGAAATCCCGTCTCTACTAAAAATACAAAATAAGCTGGGTGTGGTGGTGGGTGTCTGTAATCCCAGCTACTCAGGAGGCTGAGGCAAGAGAATCACTTGAACTCAGGAGGCAGAGGTTGCAGTGAGCCAAGATTGTGCCATTGCACTCCAGCCTGGGCAACAAGAGTGAAACTCTGTCTCAAAAAGGAAAATAAAAAAAAGGAAAAGATGTTTAATGGACTCAGTTTCAAGTGGCTGGGGAGGCCTCACAATCATGGCAGAAGGTGGAAGGCACATTTTACATGGTAGCAGGCAAGAAAGAATGAGAAGCAAGCAAAAGTGGAAACCCCTTATAAAATCATCAGATCTTGTGAGACTTATTCACTACCATGAGACCAGCATTGGAGAAACCACCTCCATGATTCGATTATCTCCTACCGGGTTCCTCCCACAAAATGTGGGAAATAAGGGAGTTACAATTAAAGATGAGATTTGGTTGGGGACACAGCCAAACCATATTATTCCATGCCTGGCCCCTCACAAATCTCATATCCTCACACTTAAAAAGCAATCATGCCTTCATAATAGTCCCCAAAAGTCTTAGCTCATTTCAGTATTAACTCAAAAGTCCATAGTCCTTAGTCTCATCTGAGACAAGGCGAGTACTTCTGCCTATGAACCTATAAAATCAAAAGGAAGTTACTTACTTTCTAGATACAATGGGGGTACAGGAATTGGATAACAGCTTTTCCAAATGGGAGAAATTGGCCAAAATGAAGGGGCTACAGGTCCCATACAAGTCCGAAATCCAGCATGGCAGTCAAACCTTAAAGCTCCAAAATAATCTTCTGTGACTACATGTCTCACATCCAGGTCATTGATGCAAGAGATGGATTCCCATCATCTTGGGCTGCTCCACCCCTGTGGCTTTGCAGGTACAGCCTCCCTCTCACCTGCTTTCACAGGCTAGCATTGAGTATCTGTGACTTTTCCAGGCACATGCTACTTGTTCTCTGTGTCTCCCTTTCTGGGGTCTGAACACAGTGACCCTCTTCTCATAGCTCCACTAGGCAGTGCCTCAGTGGAGATTCTGTGTAGAGGCTCCAACCCCATGTTTCCCTTCACCAACACAATGGGAAAAATGTCCACAGGGCATAACAGAGAACTCTGTGACAGTTCCTCCCATCACAGGCCTGGAAGTCTAGGAGGAAAAAACGGTTTTGAAGGTCAGACCCAGGGCCTTCCTGCAGTGTGCAGTCTAGGAAACTTGGTGCCCTGCATCCCAGTCACTCTAGTCATGGCTAAAGGGGCCAAGGTACAGCTCAGGCCATGGCTTCAGAGTGTGCAAGTCCTTGAGGACCCCACTCCTGCAACAAACTTCTGCCTGGACATACAGGCATGCCCATACATCATTTGAAATCTAGGTAGATGTTCCAAAACCTCAATTCTTGACTTCTGTGCACTTGCAGGCTCAACACCAAATGGAAGCTGCCAAGGCTTACGGCTTGCACACTCCGAAGCCACAGCCTGAGCTGTACCTTGGACCCTTTAGCTACGGCAAGAGTGGCTGGGATGCAGGGCACCAAGTTCCTAGACTGCACACAGCAGGAAGACCCTGGGTCTGACCCACAAAACCATTTTTTCTTCCTAGTCCTCCAGGCCTGTGATGGGAGCAGCTGCCACAGAGTTCTCTGTTATGCCCTGGAGACATTTTTCTCATTGTCTTGGCGATTAACATTTGGCTCCTCTTTACTTTCACAAATTTCTATAGCCAGCTTGTATTTCTTCTCAGAAAATGGGTTTTTCTTTACTATTGCATTGTCAGGCTGAAAGTTTTCTGAACTTTTATATTCTATTTCCTTTTTAAAACTAAATGCTTTTAACAGCACCTGAGTCACCTCCTGAATGCTTTGCTGCTTAGACATTTCTTCCACCAGATACCGTAAATCATCTCTCTCATGTTCAAAGTTCCACAAATCTCTATGTCAGGGGAAAAATGCTGCCAGTCTCTTTACTAAAAAATAGCAAGAGTCACCTTTACTACAGTTCCCAACAAGTTCCTCATCTCCATCTGAAACTATCTCAGCCTGGATTTCATTGTGCATATCATTATCAGCATTTTGCTCAAAGTCATTCAACAAGTCTCTAGAAAGTTCCAATCTTTCCCACATTTTTCTGTCTTCTCCTGAGCCCTTCCAACTGTTCCCACCTCTGCCTATTACCCAGTTCCAAAGCCACTTCCACATTTTGGGTATCTTTACAGCAGCACCCACTCCCAGTACCAATTTACTATATTAGTCCGCTTTCACACTGCTGAAAAAGAAATACTCAAGACTGGGTAATTTATAAAGAAAAAGAGGTTTAATGTACTCACAGTTCCAAGAGGCTGGGGAGGCCTCACAATTATAGCAGAAGGAGAAAGGCACATCTTACATGGTAACAGTCAAGATAGAATGAGAACCAAGTGAAAGGGGAAACCCCTTATAAAATCATCAGATCTTATGGGACTTAGCACTACCACGAGAACAGTTTGGGGGAAACTGCCCCATGACTAAATTGTCTCCCACTGGGTCTCTCCCACAACACATGGGAATTATGGGAGCTACAATCTAAGATGAGATTTGGGTGGAGACACAGCCAAATCATATCACTGTTCATTCATCCCTTTGCTCAAACCATTTCTGACCAAAGAGAGTCTTACCACGTGGGTAATCTTTCATACCTTCTTGGCACATCTGCAGCTTTGTGGCATAATCAGTCAATATAGATCCAATTTGGGGGAGGAGGCGGTCAATCATGCTCTTCCTTAGGCAACCACAGAGCAACTAGCAGAGATTAGGGTGGCCCAAGGGATGACTATCATTACCTGAGGGCCTTTTTTGTTTTTGTTTGTGACTTGATAACTGGCTCTGCTGCCACCTAGTTAGAGAGTGCTTGGTGCTGTGCTAATGTACTTATACTTTGAGATGTACTGACTTGTGCTGCATTTTCTGAGCTTTTCTGGCCTCTGCCATAGATTTAAATGGTAGATCTAAGTCAGAAGTATTGAAAATTGACATTCAGAGACAGTATTGGCTTGTCGTCCTTCTCAAAATGATTCTGAGTTCTGTGCCTCTCAGCTTAGACTTATCTGTGAGTCTTACATTTAATCATATGTCTCAAATTCAGCACAAGCCATGAATGATGCTAGACTCAGATGAACATCTTACTCTATGACTATTGGTTGTGTGTCTCAAGCAGGTGTTGACTCCCATTCTATAGAGTGCTCAGGGGAAAGGCTGGCACACTGTGCAATAAGAATGCTTATCCGATGCTTGCCTGTCTGATAAGGAGTAGTCACCATCTGGTGTCCTCCAGTTCACATCTAAAGACAGATGGCTCAGTAGGAACCTTGTAATACCTTTGTTGTTGTTGCTACTGTTTATGTGTCTGTCATCAAAAAGATTCTGGTTCACAGAGTTATAGATGAAGAACCCCCATGTCATCCCATAGCACAGCTGTGGGCTTAATTCAAACCTGACTTAAGCCTGGAGTCCCTACACCCAATGAAGTAACAACTGCCCTGTGGGAGACCCCCAACATTTAAAATAGTGATTTGGAACTCTGGAGGATGATACTTGTAAATATGGACAGAGTAGAGAAGATTGTCCTTCTTCCTGAAGTGTGTCTTGTAACTCCACCCCTCCAACAACAACAACAACAACAATAAACATCAGGATACAGGGAGAAGAAACAAAAATTGACATAAAGATCCACAACTGGACTCATTGAAAATACAAAATTTTCTAAAATAGTTATTCAACAGAAAGACAAAAGAATATGAATTGGATTTCACATCTCTACAATATGGGTTTTAAATTAACATATTCTGTCTGATATGTAGTACTTAAATAATCTTTGTGGCCTTAATAGATACCAGGCCTCAAATTACAGCTATATGAGGAGATAACACTGAAGGTACAGTGTATCTTCTGTACTTTAGAGGAGTCACCAAACATAAAACAGAAGGCAAACATGTATGTCTCACTTTAAACATTGAAACTATTGCTTTGCCTAAATTCCTCATGGTCAGAGTGCCCATTGGCCTAAAGCATCTGATATGGACATTTTGAACCAATTAGTAATAAATTAATATTAATTATCTAGCATTTACAATTAGCTTGACAAAATGGAGCCGCTTGGACCTGTCCTTCTGATTATAATAGTTAATACAGCCCAACTTAGATTAAAACAAGGTCTACAGTAATTAAGAACCATCAAATAACACCTACTGAAGGAAACAACTATTGTTCCTACTGCCATCCCTTTAAATAGTCCAATTTGTTCACTGTTTAAACCTGATAAAAATAAATGGCATGGGAAAGTGGATTACCACAGCCTAAATACCCTGATGCCCCTGATTAAGACCTGCATATCAATATTACTGAAGTTGTTGGTTCCTATCAATAACTGGAAAATATTTTGCTATTATAGGTTTAGTGAATACATTCTATTCAGTGCTTATTTCAACAGCTTCCCAAGCATAGTCTGTTTTCACTTTTGAAGAGATACAATATACATGGGTATCTCAACAGCCCTTGTGTGACATTGCACACAAACTTTGCATGCAAGATATTAACTACAGCTGATTTTCTCCAGGAATGCATATATGCCATTACTTTGAGGGCAACAGATTCATTTGACCCCTTCACCCAGAAAATGCAAACCAAAAGGAGCCCAGAAAAAAAGGAAGATCATCTCACCACACACCATACAAGGCCCTACCTTTTCAGTTAATTTTCTGGTAATTATTTGGTCAGTAAAAGCATATATACTCTTTCCAAATTGCAATACAAAAGGCCCTCCCACTAGTATCCCCAAGTTTCCTTTGCTACAGAGGCTTCAGTAACATCCTCTCATGATACTTAGAATCCGTGAACACACAGTATAAACAATTTTTCTTTTGAGACAGGATCTCACTCTCTCACCCAGGCTGGAGTGCAGTGGCACTTTCAGAGTTCACTGCATCCTTGACTTTCTGGGCTCAGGTGATCCTCTCATCTCAGCCTCCTGAGTATCAGGGACTCCAGGCACGCACCACCACACCTGACTAATTTTTGTATTTTTTTGTAGAGACAGGGTTTTTGCCATGTTTCCCAGGCTGATCTCAAACTCCTGGGCTCAAGAGATCCACTCGTCTCAGCCTCCAAAAGTGCTAGTTCTTCTTAATAAAAATAAACAACCATAATTTCCAATGGTTGTGTATTATTGTTGGTTAAATACTACTTATTCTACAAGTAAGCATTAATGTGTATAATTTTAAGACTTTTAAACACATTTTTCAAAAATTTCTTCTAGTGAATAATTTTATTATAATGGATAATCTCCAAAGTGCCATCTATTTTTAACATATCAAGAGAACAAATCAGCTATTGAGACTCCCTATAACAGTACAAGAACCCATAAAGAATCAGTATGCCTTTTGAAAACCAATTTTGCTATTAATATGTGTTATATCGACAAAATAAAATTGCGTCCATTCTATTTTTAATTTTAATTGCAGCTATAATTCATCATTGTTCTCAAAATTCTGTTAAATTATATTTATAAGTGCTGACTTCCTCTGATCTCTCTTTTCACGGCAGTTAATGTAGTACCTTGATAAGCCAACTTATCCTAAAGTCATTAGGATACACTCTAGCCACAATAACTACTATAATCCTTTAATCTGAAAGGCAGTCCAAATGTTTAAAACCTAACATGGTTTTATTAATTACAAAACATACAAAAATACTTATATACTTATAAATATTTTCAAATAACTAATGATTTTTAAATATTGAGAATATACTTACTTGTACAGTTAGGCAAAGTTCCAGACCATGTTCCATTGGCTGTGCACTGTCTAACTGAAGGTCCAGAAAGGATGTATCCCTCCATGCAGGAATAAATGACTGAACTAGAAAATGTTGTGCCATCAATTCGGAAGACTTTTCCATTGGCTGTGGTTCCTGGGTTACCACACTGCACAGCTATAAAACAAAGTGTTTAAGAGTATATATAAAAACAATGCAATTAGAAATTCTTCCCAAAAAAGTTAATGACTAAACTGTTATCTCAAATTATTCAAAGAAACAACAAAAACCTCTAAAATAAGCAGTAAAGTATCTAGGTAGTTGAAATTCAAGATGAATGTGTGTTAATTTTATTAGCTTAATTACTGGGATGCAAATTATAACATTTTCTTAAGACTTTTTTAGTGGCTTCAGTAAAAACTCTACGGAGTAAAATAATTATTCAAGGAGTACTGTATTGACTTCAGGTATCACAAAATCTTTTAGAGAAGGATTATAAGAATCTCTGCCTAAAGAGCAACTCATGTAAAATTGCAAGACATGTAACAATGAGTGATGAGATGCAACAGAGATTTATTACATTGATATTTCAGAAAAGACAGATACACAATTTTAATATTATAAGCATCCATGTATATTTTTGTTTATATAAGTATATAACTGTTTTAAATTAAAACATATACATTTTATTTCTAGACCAGAGTACCAAAACCAAACTGAGTAAAAACAAAGTAATGAAATTCTAGTAATCATTTTCATTAAGTTTCAATATATTATAAATAAAAGGTACAAACACAAATGTCTTTTTATGGTTAACTTTTTATATATATGTTTACCTATTTGTTAATAATGATATGTTAATTTTTAAATTATCTGTCTTAAAAGCAACAATATATAAATGTAATGTTTAATTTTATTGTAATTATCAGAAGGTGTTTCAGTACCTTACAGAAGTGAAGGCTTTTATGAGTATGAAATATAATTATAATTTCAGAAAATGCCATCTATACTCCTTGCTGCATCTTAAATATTTCTATTTGCCTATCATTTGTATAACTGTTATGTGTGTGTGTGTGTGCACGCGCATGTGTGTGTATGCATGTGTAGGCAAGAACCTTACTCATTTTACATATATACATAAAAATCAAAGTCTAGATAATATTTTAAGCAGAACCTATGATAATAGCAGCCATTTTTACTTCGTTGTTAAGCATAATTACTTTCTTCTAAATGCATTAGTGCCTGCCTAAAATAAAATTTTGGTCATGTTTACCTGTTATATATCATGATTCATACGTAGCTTGACACAATGCAAGAAGGATTTGAGATAATGTCATCTTTGTTTTAAAATGTCATGTAATTTTTATTTTGAAATAGAGACCTAGGCAGGGTCAAATTTCCACACAATAAAAATCAAGAATTTCTTTAATCAGGGTGGTTTCAATATATGGCTAAATCATACTGTTGTTTCTGTTCTCTTGACTTTAATTCCTCCACACCTAATACATAAATTTCATCTATCCAGATTTTTTTTTTTTTTTTTTTTTTTTTTTTGAGACCGAGTCTCGCTCTGTCGCCCAAGCTGGAGTGCAGTGGTGCGATCTCGGCTCACTGCAACCTGCGCCTCCCAGGTTCAGCCATTCTGCTGCCTCAGCCTCTCGAGTAGCTGGGACTACAGGCGCCCACCACGCCCGACTTTTTTTGTATTTTTAGTAGAGACGGGGTTTCACCGTGTTAGCCAGGATGGTCACTATCTCCTCCTGACCTCGTGATCCGCCCGCCTCAGCCTCCCAAAGTGCTGGGATTACAGGCGTGAGCCACCGCCCCTGGCCAGACATTTTATTTGAACTAAGCACAAGTAAAATTAACTTAAAATGAAACAAGGTAAGCGTGTCATCTATGATGAGTGAATGCTTAAAGCCCGGTGAATACAATGAAAAGAAACAGCAACTACTTTGCCTCTGCAATATTGACATTTAGGAGAAAAAGGATTTATTGTTGCCTGTGAATAAACCTGCATTTACATTTAGTACTAGTCAACCAAACCATTTCTTCTCACAAGAGTCATTTCCCAGCAGTCAACAGACATAAACTAATACAAAAGAGAGTTACCATTTTTTTTAGATTCATTAAGCACTTAATATGTCACAGCCACAACTTTTCCAAAATTATGTACTTGTCACAAAAATGCTCTGAGTTAGTGTTAACATCACCACCATTTCTTAATAGTAAACTGAGGCACAGAAAGATTAATTTGCCCAATCTCACAAAGTTAGTTAATAGCAGATTGTTCATCTAGTGCAAGTTCCTAGGAATGATACTGATAGCATATAATAAAAGCATTGAATCATATTCAGGCTAGGAAATAAGCTGAAACATAATACATGTTTATTAATTGAATATTTTTTGTGATGCATCTTTATAGGAAGTATATATGTTTGCTTTTCTTTTGTTGCTAGAGAGAACTGTTATTTTAAAAATCAAGGTACCATTTGTTTTCTTGTATCAAAGTAATCAGTAGTCATTTCTAAAATGATAAAAAAAAAAAGTATAAGGAAGAAAGTAAAGATTGCTTAAAAGTCCACCACCAAAAAATGGAAACTGATATCTATATATGCATATATGTATATATGATTATATTTTAATATGGATATAATTAGTTCAATATTCTAGGCTTTGTGTTAGGTATAGAATATACAACAGTGAAAAATTAATTTCACTACCCTTTTTAAATTCTATTTTTCTTACTTAAAATTACAATTAAAGTATCTTTCTAACATAAAGTTTAGTAACTGTATGGTTTTCCATACAGTTCATAATTTACCTAACCAATTCCCTGTTGAAAAAAATTTAGTTTGGCTTGGTTTTATTTTTCTATGATTTTTGGATATAATATACTTGAACTTATATATACAACTCTGTATATTAGTTCTATTTTTAAGATAAATATCTACAATAATTTCTGGATCATTTTTGAGTAGCATAACTGTCATTAACAACAGTGTATTGTACATTTCAAAATAGCTAGAAGTGAGGACCTGAAATATTAACAACATACAGAAATAATAAATGCTTGTGGTGATGGATATCATAAATATTCTGATTTGATCATTACACATTTATGCATGTAACAAAATATCACATGTGCCCCATTAATATGTAAAAATATGTATCAATAAAAACCCTAAAACATTAACAATTTAAATTGTTTGAAATATATTGCCATAGAACCACTCAAGTTATTATGACAATATACACTTGCATTGATAGCATAAGACTTTGCTTGTGTTCACACCTTCTCTGTAACATCATTTGCCATCAGTTAAAAGAATCTCAGTTTGTCAAAAATGTTACTTTCTTCAAATTTGCATTTCTCTATTAATTAAATTAAGTCACTTAAATACATCCTTTAATATTTTTATTTTTACATGTGCTTTATCCTTCACATTCTGAAAAACTTTCAAGTTTTATTATAAAGTATTAAAGTAATATAACAACAGTAGAAAACATTTGGAATAAAAAGTAAAAATACCAATAATTTCACAACTCTGTCCTAGTATTGTTTTTGTGTATTTCCTTTCATACTTTCTCTTCATCATCATTTCTCATGGTTCTAATAGAGTACATAATTTTAAATCTTATTTCTAAGTTTTACATAATATACATTTTCTCATATTGCTTCATGGCCTATATTGTAATATATTATTCACTATGCACTATTAGATTATGTAAACATAAAATTGCTTAAGCAATACTTTTCCTAGTATAAGATTGTTCCAAATTATTGCTACTCATAAATAGAAATGAAAATTACATTTTCATAATTTTGTGTTCTCTTTAATATTTCTACTTTTGTTAGAAAACATTCCACAAAAGTCGAGTAATAAACTGAAGCTATAGATATATCCCATGAATATTTATCATTCTATTCATTATCATTTTGAGAGCATTTTTTGTCAAATTGCTCTCCAAATACAACAATATAAATCATTTTGAAATTTTTTAAAGTTCTAGTTTTGCTGCTCCTATACTTGCACACAAGAACTTTATATTACCATATTTAAAATAGGTAAAAAATGATACTTTAATATTTAATCATATTTTTTATTAGTAGTTCTGTTGGATTTTTTCTATAGGTTACAGTTTTTTTGATTTCTGCTTTCTGTTCATATTCTTTGTCCATTCGTCTACTAAAGTCTGTTTTTGTAAGTGATTTGTATGAACTTCATTTGTAAGAAAAATATTAATTCTATCATACTTGCTACAACTCATAGTTCTCCTTTCATTCATAACATGCATGCTAACAAAGCAGTATCAGCACCAGTCTGCATTTCATCTATAAAATATTTTGTAGGTCAGCTGAACAAAGGACTGACTTAGATGTCACCCACACAATGTTGCATGTATAATGATGCCCACAGCATCATTAAAAAGATTTTGACTTTGGAAAATAAGTTTGAGAAATAAACAGTTTAGTCTGCCTTACTGTATTTTACTCAGCACTGTTTTCCAACTCGTTTCCCTATATCAACTAAGTTGTAACTCTTTCTTAAGATTATTAAAACTGACCCAGTTAAAAAAAGATAACTGTATTTTCTAGAATATAAATATTAAACATAACTAAAAATATTTCTATAGCATAGTCAATCAAAAAACCCTCAGGAAAGTTTGATTGGGAATTGTCTTCTCTTTGCAAAACCAGGATGTTTGGTACAACATCAAGTAAGTTTAAAAATATTTTGCAAGTTTAGTTTTTCCAATAAAATAATCACAAAAAGAACAGTTAAAAGTCAGTAAGATAATTTTCCAGCAACATTTTATTTACTAGTCAATTTTGTAAAATATTTTTCTTTTTCCTTTTTATCTTTGTTTCTTTTTTCTTTTTCTTTCTTTCCTTTTTTTTTTTTTTGAAACAGAGTCTCGTTCTGTCACCTAGGCTAGAGTGCAGCGTCATAATCATTGTTCACTGCGGCCTCTGACTCCTGGACTCAGTGATCCTCCTGCCTTAGCAACTGGAGTAGCTAGGACTACAGGCATATGCTACCACACCGGGTTAATTTTTTAAATTTTTGTAGAGATGTGGTCTCAGGCTGGGTCCCACCCAGGCTAGTTCAAACTCTTGGCCTTAAGTGATCCTCCTGCCCCAGTGTCCCAAATTGTTGGGATTACAGGCTTGAGCCACAACTAGCTCTCCTGTAAAGATTTAATTATGTTAACTCTGAGTCAGAACAATTAAAACATTACTCACACACCCTAAATGTTGTGAATTCTAGTAACTAACAATTGTACTCTACAGTTAAAAATCTTAATCATATTTCTGTATGTTTCTATAGTTTTACATTTCTACATACTGGAAGCTAAGACAGACATTGAGGTTATGTTAGGGTAAGAACAACTTATTCTTTTCTCTTGTCTCTACAATATAGGTACACTAGTCTCCCCTTATCCACTATTCTTTCCAAAGTTTCACTTAGCCATGGTCAATCATGGTCTAAAAATATATGGAAAATTCCAGAAATAATCAATCTATACATTTTAAGTTCTGAGTAGCATGATGAAATATCATATCGTCCCACATGGAAAGTGAATCATTCCTTGTCCAAGGTACCCACTCTGTATATGATATCCACTTGTCAGTCATCTAATATCTGCCTTGGTTATCAGATCAAAAGATCACAAGAAGAAGGGTGAGCACAGTCCAACAAGATATTTTGAGTGAGAGACCATATTCACGTAACTCTTATTCTAGTATATTGCCATAATTGTTCTATTTTAGTATTATAGTTGTTAATCTCCTACTGTGCCTAATTTATAAATAAAACTTTATTACAGGTATGTGTGAAAAATCATAGAAATACAGGATTCGGTAGTATCTGTGGTTTCAGGCACCCACTAAAAGTCTTGGAACGTATTCTCCATGGATGAGGGACTACAGTAAAAAGGAAAGAATAAATCTTTTTAACAAATATATATATTATTTTTTAAATCTACACATTTGCTATGTTTTGAACAACGTTTGCATATATATGACCAATGAGGGTTTTCTTTGGTCAGTATAACGGGAATACAACAGTTTTATTTCATAGTTGCAGGCAGAAAAAACTAGTAAGAGTAATTTTCCTAGTTGTACTCATTTGGATTTAGATACACACTAAAATCCAGTATTTCCAATATATTTAATTTCTGCTTGAGATTACCTTTGCACTCTGGCTGCCTTCCAGTCCAACTGCCATTAGCTAAACATGTTCTTTCTTCTGAGCCATGAAGGATATAACCGGTATCACAAGCGAAACGTACAGTACTTTTAGTTCTGAAATCGCTTTCCTGTCTAGAGCCATGGCCGGGAGTGCCTGGATCGCCACATGTCCCAGTAGCATCACCTGCAATGCAGTATGGTTCAAGATAACCAATTCCCATAAACATTTATTAAGTTTATCAGTTAGGCCAAGGGCCTGGGAGGCATTTGTTTTTGTGCATGCTGGGTTTCAGCATACATGGAGTAAAATTGTAATTCATATTTCTTATCTGACTCCAGTCATTAAAAAAAAGTGTAAGTGAAAAAGAAAATAGTTGCAGAGTATAGTTTTTTTTTTTTTTAAACAGTGAATTTGGAGATATTAAATAGGTTAAGGATATTTCATAAGTTTTTCCAAAACCCAATTAATGACCAAGCTAATGGAAAATGTATAACTGACAGTATGATGAACTCAAATGACAACAGACTTATAAAACTAAAATCTAAAAAAAAAAAACTGAATTCAACAATTTGCATGTTTCCTTTTCTGAATTTCCTGATTACTGGTCATCTTTTTGTTGTTTTTGTTGAAGTAGAACTGTGGTGTGCTAGGACATGGAAATATTACAATACAGTTCTGATAGTCTAGGATTTCTCTCTTATTTTCTCTACCAATGACCAATGATCAAAGCTGAATGAATGCATATTCCTCATATGTGAAAACATGAAAATAAAATATAAATGACCAAAATTTAGAAACTCTGACTTAAGTTTCTGATAAGAATTTTGCTCATGACTAGGCATTCATCTTTTGATTTTAGTGTTAAAGATTTACTCAGTCTTTACCTAGTCGTTTTATCATTTCTTAAATAATCCTAATCAAAATTGCCATAGTGTCAATATACACTGAGAGAGAGAGTGAGAGAGGAAAAGAGTGAGAGAGGGAGAGAGAGAAAAAAAGATAGGGAGAGAAGGGTTGAAATATAAGCATTGAAATTGTTCTTTCCATTTTTCTTTTTTATTTGCCTTGTGTGTTTGGAATCCTTCATTTTATGTTCTTATTTTCATGTGATGTAAAATTAGTAACCACACAAAATTTTAAGATTAGTATTTCACTTTTAAATATCTGGTACAATTTTATTTCTCAGTTTAGTAGCAGTTTCCTAATACATGGTGGGGTGGGGGCGGGGGATAAGTCTGTGTGTTCACATATATAAGCAGTTATCTGAAAGTTAATTTACTATGAGTCACTCCAAGATAAGACTTTAATTCTCATAAAATCAATTTTATAGTTACATTAAAAATGATAGTTTTTCTAAATCTGTAGATTACATTTAAAGTCCCAGGCAGTCACTTCATAGGGATTAATCACTAGTTAAAAGATTTGGGGTTAATTTACCATTTCACTGCTTTTAACTCTAAAGTGAAAATAATGTAAAACAACTCCTAATAAGCCACCGGAATGATATCTACGGGATAAAATAGAGTAAACACAATGGACAATATGTAAATATAAAGAAGAGGCAGAAAAATAAGCACAATATCTGGTTGATAGGTAAAAATAAGTAGTATCAACTAGGGAGCCATCATAGATCCAAAATGTAAATGCTTTCTTTGAAAAAAAGTGGTAACTTAAATGTTTATCTCAGAAAAGATTTATCAAATGCTCTGTGAACAAATTATTAATTAAAATATCTTTAATATTTATGCAAAGATAACTATTGAGGTTGTAAGGATTCAAAAGATATACATCACTTATTAATATTAGGATAGATAAATATCTTTAATAAAATGAATTAGATTAGTTCAATTTAAAACATTTTGGACTTTATTTTAAAATTATACCATTAAAGTAATCAATTGCTTAGAAAGTTAAACAGAACTGAACTGTGACAGAAAATCACTGATACAATATTGCCTTCTGGGGAAAATTACATGTGGTATCTGCTAAAATGGAACAGATACTTTAGCTTGAATAGTTTCACCATTTTAACAAACAAAAATGCTTCATACAGTGTAGCATCCTAAAACCATAAATTCGTTAAATTAGCAACACAGTTCAAAACACATACTTGTAATTTATCATCTACAACATCAGTACCCCGAATTTATGTAGGCTTACACATATTCCAGTAATGTATAAGCAGTGTTTCAGCTTTTCTTATGAGATTTTTCAGAGAGAAATATATTTAAGTCTTTAGATTGTTTTGTGTATATGTTACTACTACTACTAACAATAATGTAATTTCCAACACACATTGTCCAATTTTCCAAGTGGTACCTGAACAATGAGGTTGTGATCCACTCCAATGGCCATTCAGTTGGCAGGTTCTTGATGACTGGCCTAGAAGGGAACGCTTTCCTGTGCAGGAATAGTGAACAGTAGACCCAAAAGTATACTTCTCGCCAGACAGGACTGCATTAGGAGGAACGCCAGGGTGTCCACAGTCAATCACTACAATACATAATTATTGAATATAAAATTTTTTTATATCTCCTATCGAACAACCTATACCAGCATGTTTATACAATAAATCAGAAATAAATGTTCTGCTCAAACATCTAAAGCCCCCAGAAATCAAACATCTATGTTGAAGGTGGCTTTTTAAAAATAAAGTGGAGTTTGCAGCTATAGGAGCCGTTCTGTTAACTTACTCTTTTGTGGATGATTTTAACAGCAACTTTATAAGCTAAGTAATAATTGAGTTATTATGATAAATCTGTACATGTAAGAGTGATGAGTGTGTGTTCACTATATATGTGTATGAGTTCTAACTGTATCTGTGCCTGATAAAACATGTACAAGTCAAGGAGAAGATTAATATGGATTCGCTACGTAAGGACATAGGACACCATGTGGATTCAAAGTGAAGCCATACAGAAATTACATGAAAAAAACTTTAAGGGTTAAAGAGATTCAGTGAAGATTGATCTGTGATTCACGATTTAATATATAATCTAGAATCATTACAAGTCCGTAATGAATAAATTATGCTGTACAAAGACAATACTCAGTGGCTTATAAACTAAAACACTGCTAAGCATAGCAGAATTGAAAGTCAGTACATGAGAAAGTATTATTTATGAGTGATAGGTAGTTTCAGAATTTAACGTATGTCCCCTGTTAGTTGTACTCAGAAAAACACTGAGTGTCACATATCTCTAGAATATCAAACAGCACGTGAGGACATAAAAACTTAATAAAACCTTTCAGTATATAATACTGTACCAGGGAGAGCTACAGGAAATGATAAAGCAAAAAGCATATGAGAGCTCAGAACACCTGAAGAACTTCAGGTTTACACGTCCTATGAAAATATTTTTAACTTTAATGTGGTAGCTACATAAGAATAAGTAAATTATTCAAATAATTAGACCAGTCAACACAAATAAGTCAAATGAATTTTAATCAGCAGGCCAAATTACTGAACTATATGCATAGAATCTGAAATTTTATAGACACAGCAAAAAGTGTTGTTTCCTCTTTAGTACATGAATGTTGTCACAAAATGTTCATAGAAGTCCACCCCGTGAACATAAAAAATCCTCTAAATGAAACATAATCATAAAATAATTTTATAATTTAGCAATTTACTAAAACCAAAAATTACTTGCCAAAAATGAACAGTTTCTTCACACACTATTCATTCAGTCTATGAAATTCTTCTTCTCTTCCCTGTCAAGTCCAAGACTCACCAACCATTTGAGATCTAGTTCAATTTGAGACCTATCAATTGACTGAATTGCTAGAATTTATGTTCACTCCTCTATGCCTTCACAGAAGTTTGATTTATATCTGCTAAATTATTTTTCTCACTACGTGTGTTACTTGTAAGCATTTTGGCTGTAATTTTATGTACATTCTGCAACTCCTATGATAACGTATAACAAAATGCACTTATTAGATATTCACTGACTAGAAAGATGATGCATATTAAAAATTATTGCATTAACAAGTATATATGTCTCTATATGACAAACATTTAAGATCAATAAGTTTTAAGTAACACCTTTGTGTAAATCTTCATGTATTCTGAATCCATGATGGAGACTAATTTTGCCTTAAATGAAATATTAAATGTTAGTACAGAATAAAAGTATAGTTGCCTCTTATAGATGATAATATTGTAAAGTAGGAAATATGACTACTTTTCATATTTTATCTGCTCCAAAGTGCAAAATCAAAGAATAATAGATATTTATCACATTAATTTTAAGAAAATTACGTTGGCACACCGAATTTGCAAAATATAGAAAAGTATAATTTTGAAACAGGAAAACAATAAAACAATAAAACAGGAAACCAATAAAATCAATATGATATATATCTTTAGGTAGTTTTATAAAGACAATAAACATCCATATGGTTTCCATGACATGTTCTCAAGAAACAATTCACATTATCTACTTACTGATACATTCTGGTAAAGGTTTGTCCCATTGTCCATTTGGTTGACATATCAAAACTGAAGATCCAAATAAAAAATATCCAGGATTGCAGTCATAGAATACCACAGTGCCATAAGTAAAATTTCCATGTTCTATTTTACTTTCTCTCTTAGAATTGGCTGGAATTCCAGGATCGGAACAGTTGACCACTAAACAAATTACAAATTTTGAAACATATGTTTGCAACAATATACATATACCTATATAGATTTATATTAGAAATTTACGTACTTAATTTTAAAAGTAAATTTATTCAAACAACCAGATTCCAATAATAAAATTAGTCCCATGGATTATCTAGAAAATGGACTGAAATTTATGTAGTAGGAAATACAGAAGAAAGAAAAAAATTTGGCAACAGTTAGGAAAATAGCAACTTTGTAAGTATTGTGCTGAGTATGAATTTAAAAAATGATATCTTTTAAGCTATAGTTGAACTGTAAGAAAACAACATGCAGGAAAATGATAATTTGGTTGTATTTTTTCAGAAAATATGAAATACACTTATTTGCAAACTGGAAAAACATCAAAGAGTTCTCCTTAATCTGTTTCTATAGATTAAAAAATAAATAAAGCCTCAATACAGGAGTAATGACAATCCAGGCCCATATATAGTTTTCAGAAAAATAAAAATAAAATAAATGCCATAATTAGTAAATTCCACTAATTATGAAGCAAATTGCAAGTAAAAATAATCTCAATTACGTTTTATATGCCGCCACAAAATAGATACAAATAAGAAAGTTAGAAATTAACTCTACTACTTTTAACTTTTAAAAATATGTTACAAATTTAGAAAAAGGAAAGCATTGTTAATGAGATGACATCAGTATTAAAGCTTTTTGTTTTATTAGATAAAAACTTTTTGCTATTCTGCTTAAGCTGTTGTAAGTGTATCACTGATGTTTATGTGAACATTATTACCATGTCCCAAATGGGAATATACTTAGACATTTACCTTTGCACACAGGTGGAGGATGGCTCCACTGTCTGTTGGCCTGGCACTGTGCCTTCGTTGGCCCTTGCATAAGATACCCAATATTGCATGACAATGTTACCACATCATTAAAGTTGAACCCATTTCCACTTGTTCTTCCATAAATTGGACTACCAGGGTGACCACAGCTAACAGCTAATATGATGTGGCAGGAGGACAGGGAAGGAAACACAGAAAAAAAAATAGTTATCAGTTATTGCATTATTGATTAGACTTAATCCTTTCAAACAAAGTAGAAAGAAGACTACTTTTATCTGGAAATATATGGAAAGTACATTTACTAACGTAAATGAACAAAGTAGAATGTCAAAATAGTCTAACAGCATTATTATATTAGTAAATAGATAATTATTTAAAATTGTGATAATTTTATGCAAGTGGTACATAAGTATTTTAAATTTCATGGTACCTATTTCATCCTTTCTCTCTACTTTTTTTGGGGAGGCAAAGAGCAGAGTATTGAAATGCAAAGAAATCTGGGGAATAATTAAAGTTAATGTCCATAACCAATAGCAAAAAAGAACAAAACTGGCCAGGTGTGGTGAGTCATGCCTATGATCCCAGTGCTTTAGGAGGCTGGGGTGGGAGGATTGCTTGAGGAGAAGAGTTAAGGCTGTGGTGAGCATGATCATGGCTATGCACATATATCATAGTGAGCTATGATCATGCCACTGCACTCCAGACTGGATGACAGAATGAGATCTTGTGCTTAAAAAAAAAAGTTAAAAAATAGAAAAGAGCAAAACTAAACCAGTTTCCCTTGTCTAGTTAATAATTGAGGATATTTAAAGGCAGTTTTTTTGCATTTAATTTTGAAATAGTTCTTTTAACATTATACAACCAATTTTTATGAATGGTATATTGATAAAGCAAATGTGTGCTTGCAAAGTAAATTAATGTGACTACATAATGTAGAAAATAGAAAATGATACACAAAGGCTGCATTAGGATTTTCATTAATATTTTGAGACATATGCTCAAAATATTCTCTAAAACAATCAATCTTACTGGTTTCTTTCCTTCATCATTGATATTTGATAATATAATTTTTCTTGGAAATAATATTCTTAATTAGATAAATTATTTAGGTTCTTTTAATGCTGTGTCCCACTATAAATTTTACATAGTGCTGGCTTTCCCCAAACACTATTTCTATGAACTGTTTTATTGCATTATCTCACTCTATTAATCAGAGCAACTTCAGTAATAGTGCTTCCTAATTGGACATAGGAAACGACCACAGTCACTTTTAGTACTTAGGAAATGACCCAAGGGCGATTATTTTTCAGCTGTATTGTTAATGTCAACCTACTCATTAGGAAATTTAACTGCATCTTATCGTTGTTTAAAATTATCAATAAAGAAACCAGTTTTACCCTAAGGGCCAATTCTCCTTTATAGCCTCAATTATTCAACAAGAAAAACAGTGGTATTAACTGACTATGCTTGAATATAAATGAAAAAGAATATATCTAGAGCAGACACAAGCAGGATATTGCTGTCTTTAAATCATCAGACAATCAATCTGTGTGTGGGGGTGTATGGGTGTGTCTTAGGAAAGTGACTTTCATTGTTAGCTAGATATTCTATTATCCTATTATCATAACCATGAAACTAGAATTTCTATACATTTCTGTGGATTGGATCAAAACAGTATAATGACTAAATTTATAAGTATAGATACAATTGGTCACAGATAAAGTGAGATATTTCCTGTGAAAGCATACTAAAAGTCCCATGTATTGTTTATCTGACACTTCCAAAATCTTTATCCTATGATCCTGTTACAATTACAACATATTTTCAGTACTTATTTACTGATAATAATTTTAATATAAATGTCAGTATCTGGAGATGTAAATTATCAGGAGAAAAATATAAGGAAAATGTAGTTGACTTTAAGATCCAAAGCAGGATAGATTGTGATCTGAAACACTAAATACTTCTGGGGATTTTGAGATGTACTAGAGTTATCATTATTCAGCTCTACTTTTATTTTCATAATATAGCAGTCATAATAAGTGCACAATGGCCAAATCCACAACGTACATATAGGAAGAGATCCATTAAACCACAAAGCACAGCAGGTATATTTAAGAAATTATAATAAAAAGATACTATTTCAAAATATACTTTATTCTTCATGTGTGAATTCATATCTAATTACCCTAAAAGATCACATGGATATGTTGAACTGGTGAGATCTTTTTAAAATAATTCTAAAATTACATATATTCATATGTTTTGTACAAATTTTAAAATAGTGTAAATAGTGCTTTATTTATTTTTTTATTTTTTATTTTTTATTTTTTTTTAGACGGAGTCTTGCTCTTTCGCCCGGGCTGGAGTGCAGTGGCCAGATCTCAGCTCACTGCAAGCTCCGCCTCCCGGGTTTTACGCCATTCTCCTGCCTCAGCCTCCGGAGTAGCTGGGACTACAGGCGCCCGCCACCTCGCCCGGCTAGTTTTTGTATTTTTAGTAGAGACGGGGTTTCACCGTGTTAGCCAGGATGGTCTCGATCTCCTGACCTCGTGATCCGCCCGTCTCGGCCTCCCAAAGTGCTGGGATTACAGGCTTGAGCCACCGCGCCCGGCAAATAGTGCTTTAAAATAAATTTTTATTTATTTTCTTTCTTATCTGCTTTTTAAAAAAATCATTTCAATAGTTTTTGAGGAACGGGTGGTGTTTAGTTGCATGGATAAGTTCTTTAGTGGTGATTTCTGAGATTTTGGTGTGCCCATCACCTGAGCAGTGTACACTGTACCCCATGTGTCATCTCTTACCCATCACTCCCCTCCCACTCTTTCTCCCTAGTCCCCAGAGTTCATTATATCATTCACATGCCTTTGCATCCTCATAATTTTTAATTTTTTCAGACAAAATATAACTATGTTACATATGTGTAATCTTGATATATTTAAAAATGCAATGCATTTTGAGATTAAAAGATGACATAATGATAAACATCTTCAACCGCACTCTCTCTATATAAGGGAATTAGGACCCAGAGAGATTAAACATTGCATTAGCACACATAATCATCAGAGGACCTGAAATGAGAGCAAAGGTTCTTCATGTCGTGCCTAATGATAATATTTTCCCCACTGTGCTTCATTAGTTTATAATTTTGATGTCATAGCAATAGCATCATAATTATTACATAATATTTATTCAAAATATTTTCCACTATAAAAAGCTCTGTAGTATCACATCGTAGCAAACCTTGATACTGC